>NC_142950.1:2386548-2392014 GCF_046866305.1 Octopus bimaculoides | reverse complement strand
AAGAACAAGAATATAAAAATATCTCACGTAAATCTTGGAAATTACCAAATGAATCATAGCCAAGAAATTCATATTTCAATCTTTGATAAAATTGCGCTATAAAATTTTTTCCAAGTGAAACTTGAATTTGAGGCTTAACCGAAAAAAGGACGTGTCTGTTTTCAATCATTTTAACCAGGTCCGAAATACACCCTCTTTCGTCATAGTTATCATGCAACAGAAGAATTATCTGTCTTTCTCTATCAAAGAATTTGGTAGTGCTGTTTAGGTTGAAATGACACCGAGCGCAACTTTGCTCTTCAGCCTTTCGGAGGTATGATAAAATAAAGTACCATTCGTGTACTGGAGTCAATGTAAGCCACCCTCAAAGGAGGTGGATTTGTGCCACAATAAGAAAGAACTTGGGAGGGCCATTAGCCCAATAACGCACCGGTGCAATTTCACTTTGCTTGGCAATTGGTTAAATATTCTGACCAACTAACAAATCGATCGTTTTTTTAATGTGCTGGTCAAGCAATTATTAATGTTCTTATTATTATTGGGCAAAATGCTCAACGGCATTCCGTCCGGCCTCACGTTCTGATTTCAAATTCTGTTGAGGTCGACTTTGCTTTTCATCCGTTCCATGTCAATGAAATAATTTACCAGTTATGCACTGGGGTCGATGTAATCGATTTATCTCTCCACCGAAATTTCAGGCCTCGTGCCTACTATAAAAGGGATTATTCTTATTCTTATTCTTTGCTATAAAGATGCATGAGTTACACATTTCGCAAATTAATTTATAAAATGGTAAGTTTTTCTCTTTATAATACCAAAGAATAGAATTTTTTCTCGATATTTCTATCAAAATAATATTGGTATGCTACGAGTGAAGCAATATTTTCAAAAACCAATCCGTTAAACAAAGAGGAAGAGAAAAGTAAGAAGAAAAAAGAAAATACCATAAACAAAAATATGAATATATATGATTACACATACATACATACATACATACATACATGTATTAATATACGTGTGTGTGTGTGTGTGTGTATATATATATATATATATGTATGTATATATGAAGACATGTACATATATAGATATGGTTATGTATATACCCAGGTGTATATATACATCTATCGTTCTACCTACCTACCTACCTACCTACCTACCTAGATATCTATCTATCTACCTACCTATATATCTGTCTACCTATCTACCTACCTATCTATCTATCTGTCTATCTATCTATCTATCTGTCTATCTATCTGTCTATCTATCTATCTGTCTATCTATCTATCTGTCTATCTATCTATCTGTCTATCTATCTATCTGTCTATCTATCTATCTGCCTATCTATCTATCTATCTCTGCCTATCTATCTATCTATCTCTGCCTATCTATCTATCTATCTGTTTGTATATCTCTATTGGTATATTCCTTTCCTTCAAGCGTGTTATTCACGTAGTGTTTATCCCTTTTCTCTCCACGTAAACGTCTGCCATACAACACTAAACGTCACAACATGCCACACTCTATCCCGAGACATACCTTCATGCTACACTGTCCTACACTGTATGCACAAAAAGTACATAACGCCCTCCAATCATACTTATTCCACACACCCGTACAACACCTTGTATGTTAAATATCACAACGCACCACCACGCCGTACGAAACACATCAGTACACCACAATCCTCAACGCAGCATTAAATACCCAGAAATACAGCACCCCACCATATATACAGCTTCTCTAACCACAGAGCACTAAACTATATTAAATCTGGCCAATATTGAGAGCGATTGGGTGTGAATGTGAGAGAGAGAGAGAGAGAGAGAGAGAGTTAAATGGGAAGACAGAGACAGGTAAAGAGAGATAGATTAAGAAAGATGGGAGATGGAGGAAGACAGAAAGTGGAGTGAAGGGAGAGAAGGAAACAGAAAAAGAGGAGAGAGAGAAAGGTGTGTGTGTGTGGATTCTACCTTGATTTCCCTTGAGAAAAGCAAAAATACGAAGCGAAAAATATTCACAGCACACACCTAGATGCACTGACGAACAAGGCCAAGCGCATAAATACATTCACACATACGGGTACAGATGCATACACATATACACACACATACGGCCACAGGTGCATACATATATAACACATATATACGGACACATAGACGTTGATATTCATACAAAATATACATATATTGGCTTACATACGAGGAAAATTCATATTGACATACGTTTATATATACATACATATATACACACATACACGTAAGTACATCCATACATATATAATACGTGCATAGATACACTTATATACATACGTACAGACATATAGTCAAAAATACATGCATACATACTTACATACACACATACATGCATACATTTATACATACTTGCACAATGCATGCATACATACATTCATTTATACATACATATATATAAGTTCGTACATACGTACGTACGTACTTGCATACCGACTTACATACGTACATACGTACATACACACACGCATAAATAGATGCCTAAAATATATATATATATTCATAATATATATAAAAATGTGTGTATATATAAATATGTAAACACACACTCATATTTATATCTACAGAGAGAGTGAGAGAAATATATACATACATAAATACACACATACATACATATATATCTTTACAAAGCCATTCACGCATACATATAGGAGCACACACACACACACACACACACACACAGAGGACAAATAGACATTGCATCGTTATGCCTAAGTTCAATCTACACCTAACGCAGACATAACATGCGCATACATCTTTACATATATCTCCTAAGCACTCGTACAAACAAGTACGTCTATAGGCTTAGGCATACCTATGCACACTTACGCATACATATGTATACTTGCTCAGTGTGTTAGACTTGAGCGGAGGCTCAATGGCCCAATGGTTAAGGCAGCGGACACACACTCGTAAGATCGCGGTTTCGATTCCCAGACCGGGCGTTGTGAGTGTTTATTGAGCGAAAATACTTAAAGCACCACGAAGCTCCGGCAGAGGTTGGTGGCGAACCCTGCTATACTCTTTCACCAGAACGTTCTCTTACTCTTTCTTCCTGTTTCTGTTGTGCCTGTAATTCAAAATTCAAAGGGTCAGCCTTGTCACACTCTGTGTCACGCTGAATCTCCCCGACAGTTACGTTAACGGTACACGTGTCTGTGGAGTGCTCAGCCACTTGCATGTTAATTCCACGAGCAGGCTGTTCCGTTGATCGGATCAACTGGAACCCTCCTCGTCGTAACCGACGGAGTGCTGTGGTGACTTAAACTTGTGTACTGAAATACAAGCATAGAGGCATACGTACATACAAATGTATATTTAAGTACTCATACATACGCAGTCGTATGCGATCATACACAGCCATACACGGCGCCATGCCACACTAACAATCCCGAACACTACAAATATGTGTTCGGCAAATACCAAGCAAATCCTTCTCAATTAGCATCCTAGTGTTTTTGAAAAAGTATGGCACATTGAAAAATGGCGTATATCAGGGTGATTCAAAAGTCTCTATATATAAGAAATTTTTTTTTTTTTTTTAATAAGAAACAGTTTATAAGACCCCCTCGATCGCCCTGATCTTACCCATCTTGATTTCTATCTTTGGGGGCATTTGAAAAGCATGGTGTATCGCGGAAAGATAAAAGACAAAGCATTTGAAGGAACGCATCACCAACTCATTCGCACACGTATCACTACATGTGGTATTACGAGTTCACAATGAGTTGGGTAAACGTATTGCAATGTGTATTCAAAACAATGGTCACCATTTAGAGCCTGTTAAATAAAAAAAAATTGTTCTTATAAACTGTTTCTTATAAAAAGATAAATTGTTCTAGGCACAAGGTCCGGAGGTTTTTTTGGGGGGGGGTTCAGTCGATTAGAACGACTCCAGTACGCAACTGGTACTTAATTAATCGACTCCGAAAGGATGAAAGACAAAGTCGACCTCGGCGGAATTTGAACTCAGAACGTAGCGGCAGACGAAATACCGCTAAACATTTCGCCCGGCGTGCTAACGTTTCTGCGAGCTCGCCACCTTTAAATATGCATATATTGCTGCAGATGTTTGCACTTCTGCAACTCATGCAACTGTTGCTGCTACAGGTGTTATTAATAATGCTGCTGCTGTTACTATTCTTGCTGCTGCTGCTGTCGTTGTCATTGCAGTTCCTGCTGCTGCCGCCGCCGCATGCTCGCTGCTACAAATACGGTTGCCGTAGCTGCTATTACAACTACATCCATTAGTGGCTAAATCAAGATCTGTGTGTATTCAAAATGTCTGCCGTTTTCTACATAATAAACGCTGTGTTTAGCTAGACGTGTTAAGTGCTGTGATATCGGTCTGTATTGTTTGGGACCTCTGCTTTTGTTTGTTAACATTTTGCTTTTCGTTTTGATTGGAGTCTTACCATTTAAGTTTTAAATAATTACGCGTGATTGTGGTGGACAGAAATCTACACTCGCCGCCATCAACCAGCTACCAGCATCAACGGATGTTTAATAGATTGCGTGAATGGGATGGATGGATGTAGAGACAAATGTATATTTGTATGCTAGCATGATTACATACCTACACACACTTACACGCATACACATATATATACACCCCTACATACACACGCACACACACACACATATACCTATATATTTATACATATATATATATACATACATATACATACATACATATACATGCATACATTCTTACATACATACACACACACACACACACACACACACACACATATATATATAAATGTATATCTATCTACAGATATATGCATGTATTTTGTATGTAATTATCTAGTTACGGTGCGCATATACATACATGCATGAGTATATATGCATACACCTATATATATGTATATTGATATGTGTATATGTATCTTTATATATGTATATATGCATATATCTATATGTATACATACATACATACATAAATATATATATATGATGTATGTATAGTAGTATAATGATACACATCACACATACAGTCATACAGAAATACGCATACACCAACACCCGTTTGCATAAACTCGCACACATATGAGATATCCACTATAGCTATCGACTTCCGAACTGAAGTCAATGGACGGTCAGATTCAGAAAATGACAAAGTAAGTTATAAATGAACGCTGTATCTGCGAGTACATCACCAACATATGCTGTTACATATACATTCAAATATGCACATACAGAAACTCATAAGACCATATGTGTGTCTGCTTGTCTGTGTGTCTGTCTCTTCCTACATATTTCTATCTTCACACAAGCACTCAAATGAATATACATATATAGTTCTCATCCAGGCGGTTGGGTTTCGATTTCTTTCAAAGGAATTCTATATTTTGAGTACAGGCGTGAGTGTACTGTTAAGAAGCTCGCATTTCAATCATCTGATACTGGGTTCAGTTCCACAGCATAGCACCTT
>NC_142950.1:2341548-2381548 GCF_046866305.1 Octopus bimaculoides | reverse complement strand
TAAAGCTGTGTGTGTATAGAAATGTGAGTATACATATATATATATATATATATATATATATATATATATATATATATACATACACACACACACATGTGTGTATGCGTATACGTTATTCATTTTCATATATATATATATATATATACATACATACATGTGTGTGTGTGTATATACATACATACAATGTGATGATTTATTATACGTTTATGAAACTGAACATATAGATGTGCATGTGTGTGCAGCCTGCGTTAATATGTATACATTTATGTATTCTTGCATACGTCTGTGAGACTGTTGCACGTCGTCGCCGATAATTCGATTTGGTCTGTCAACTTGATGTGACTTCAATAGGGAACGACACCAGCCTCACTCCCCGTCCTCCACCATCTTTCTGCGCACAAGAACCAACCCACTGCACTAACTATACCTCTACCTATCCCTCTCATACACTAAAACCGCTCGCCCGTTCTCAACACATCCGCTACCCCACGCCTCCCTTGAGTTTCGCCATCACCGCCGTTTACAACTTGTATATTCATGTTATATATTGGTCAGTATCCTCATTATGGGCGTCCTCTCTACCAGCTTCGACAATAGCAACACCGACATCAACAATATGAACAACAACAACAATAATAACGGTAATGATAACAATATTGACAACTACAACAAAAGCCACGATTATCTTGCTCGGCACATCTACTTATATCATCTCAACTCCAAATACTGGCAACCATCACCAAAACCTCCAGCACCAACACCAACCACCATCATCATGGTCATCATCATCACCGCCACCACTACCACTACCATCACCATCATCATTACCAACACCACTCCAGCACCATCATCATCACCATCTCCATCTCCACCGCCGCCACCACTACCATCATCACCACCACCACAACCACTACCACCACCATCATCATCCCCACCTCCATCTCCACCGCCGCCGCCACCACCACCACCACCACTATCAAGACTATGGCTACCACCATCATCATCAGCACCCCACCCCACCCCACGGCCACTACCATTACGACCCTTTCAGTTTCACAGCTTATCATCACACTCCCCGTTGCCGCACCATCTTTGCCCCTCACATACTTGCACGCATCATGTCGATGTAGTGCACTTGGCCAAGTAACTGTCGACATCGTGTTTGATGAGAAAATAAACAATGGACGACTTGATGAGTTAGTAAGGTGGGGGCGGTGGGGAGCGAGTAGGATTGAAGCAGAGTTTTGTGGGGGTTGGCGGAGGTGTTTGATGAGCAACAGGAGGAGGTTAAGGGATTTGAACGTGTTGAGTGAAATGAAGGAGGAGTTTATGGGTCGGATGTGCGCGGATTACGAATGGGAGAATGAGAAGAGAAATACATGAGACAATGTGTTGAGGGGAGAGAGACAGGGAAAGAGAGAATGATTGAGAGAGAGAGCGGAAAAGAACAACAGAGAGAGAGGAGGGGAAAACGAAAAAGAAGGGCAAAGAAAAGGAGGAAATGGAAGATTTGCGAAAGGGCTGACGAAATTGAAACTAACAAAAATTGGGTAAAATAAATGAGGAAACGATATTGAATGAAGATTGGCAGAAGAAAGATGAATGGAGTGTGTGAGGAGAAGAGAGAGAGAGAGAAAGAAAATGAAAGAGAGAGAGAGCTAAATAGAAAGAGAGAAGGATGGAAGAGTGAAAGAGAGAGAAAGGTAGAGGGAAAGAGAGAGCGAGAGATGAGAGACAAAGAAAGGGAGAGAGGGAAAGATGGGGAGAGGGAGTGAGGAGAAAAAACAAAAGGAGAGAGCAAGTGGGAGGAAGAGAAAGAAAGGCAGGGAGTGTGAGAGGATAAGAAAGGCAGAGAGAGACGAAGAAATGAGTGAAAGAGAGACAAAAAGAAGGAAAGAATAACGGGCAAAGAGACCGTTGAACAATAGATGTGATTACTATCAGGTGATAACAGTAACAGCCTTTTCGTTTACACGTGTTGAACTGACCAACGGTTGTGAATTTACGAAGGCGACAATGTTAAAAAAACTTTCTGAACAATTTAAGCATGTGTTTTTATTCGTTGCACCATGTTATAGACAATTCCTTCGCCTTTCTCTATCCATTTTCCCAATACACAAAAATAAATTCGGAGTCATAAAAAAATAAAAAAAAAATCATATTGTATTTACAAAGTGGTTTATACCAGGCTGAGTCGAAATGTTTTCGTATTTCAAGCTTTAGTTTATAGTTGCAACAAGTCACATGCGAAACCCGTTTGTTCATCACAATATATCGCATTATATTCTATTCTCAGTTGTCATCGTTGTGTAATAAGCTCGATTCCGCGCATTTAGCGTTTGACTGGTTTTGAGGTAAAGAAAGCTCTACATCCGTTGTCAAACTCATCCACATTGTTGATCCTCTATCAAAAGGAAATGAGGCATGGCTCGAAAAAAGTTGTAATGGGAGAGTGCAAGGTCTGAAGTGCAGGCAGGGTGAAAAGCAGCACTTGAAGCCCTTCTAGTTTCTCAAGTTTGTGCGTGGCCACATTGACAGTGGGTGCTGTAGATTTGCTATGCTGTAAGTGTGCGCGTCTTTGATTGAACAATGCCGAGTAAGCGGGCATTCACAACGTCAGGTGCTCGCTGCAGATGCAAAGGTTAGCGTTTCCAGCATTAGCATCTGGGACAAACTCACATTCGTCCAAACACACATGAAACTCTGTTCGATTCGCCCTTGTTTGACAACAAACTCTACAAACGGACCGACTGCTAAATGTTAAGAGGCTACGGTGAAGTTCAATCTCCCGAATGCTTCATAAAATGATGGATCAGAGGCAAAAAAAGTGCGTCGCGAAAGAGAATTTAGACTGGGATAAAGGATCTAAGATAAGGTGTCTAAATTTCCTTTCTATTTAATTTCACACCAAGTCTAATGACGAAATTAAGAATTATATATAATTAGCTAGAATTAAAGGTGAGACTATAGGTTGACTTCGATACATATGTGCTATGTTGTACTCAGTGTATATGTATCATCACGTATGTATGTATGTATGGCTGTCTGTTTATCTGTCTGTCTACCTACTTACCTGCCTCTCTCTCTCTCTTTCTCTTCTCTCTCTCTCTCTCTCTCTCTCTCTCTCTCTCTCTCTATAATGTCCATCTAACTACCTATCATCCTGGTATTTTCTTTTGTTTGGGATCTGGCTCCTCTTCGTCGTCGTTCTACTCCTCCTCCTTTATTTAATTAAATATCTGCATCTATTTTTTACACTCTTCTTTACTTTCTCTCTCTCTCTCTCTCTCTCTCACCCACTTTACAATATCGATCTCTATCTGTACTTCGCCCTTTTTTCTTGCTTTCTGATTACATTCTAGAATGGCCCAAGATCCATGTCGTATTCTAGCACTCTCCCTGCTGCTGTTCAGGCTGTGTGTATGTCTCTTTCTCTCTCTTTCTCTCTCTCTCTCTTTTTCTCTCCTGTGTATACACACACACACACACACACACACACACACACACACACACACACACACACACACACACACACACACACACACACACACACACACACACACGCATATATGTATGTATATGCACACATTCGTATATATATATTTGTTTATATATATATAGTTATGTATGTAATATGCTTGTGTATGTGTACGTATGTATCTATACACATACATGTGTGTATATATATATGTGTGTGTGTGTGTGTGTATATATATATATATGTATACACACACACACACCAATACATATACACACAAATACGTTGTGTGTCTATCTCTCCATTTATCCGTTTAGCCTATCTACCTCAACTACCAACTGAATTCTTTAATTAAATCTCCCTCTCACTCTTTAATTAAATGTCTCTCACTCTTATTCTCTCTTTCTCATCCTCTTTTCCCCGCTTTCATTAGCCCTCTCGCTCTTCATCTCTCTCTCTCTCTCTCTCTCTCTATTCTTCTCTTTCTTACCTTCTCTAATTCCCTTCATTCTTCATTCGTTCCGTTTCTCTTTCCTCCGTCCTATTTAGTTATTTTCTATTCAAGTCATTACTTCTTTCCATACTTGTTTGTTGCTTTCTTTCTTATCGTCTGCATTCTTCCATTATCGTTGAAGCAGTAATTCTTTTTTTTTATTCTCCAAGGAATCGATTGTTTCTAATATGTTATATTGAATCAAAATCTTTGAGATTCAAATTCCTCAAAAAGAAACGAAGACGAGAAGACAAAGAAAAACAGAAATAACAACAAAATATTTTAAAAAAGGCAATAAAAATATAAATCGTAATCCACAATAGCGGAAAACAACAAACCGGAAGCTTATGAAATGCAGCTGTTGTTGTTGTTGAATTTGTGCTGAAGGTGTTTTAACCCTAGGTCGGATAATAGAAGGTATTCTAACCAAAATGATACTGTAGCAGTGATTCGAAACATGAACCGATAGATAACTGTTCAAACACCACCAGTAAGACATACCAATCTCACGTGATCGACCTAGTGACTGACCATTTAGTGTAAGTTATGGTTTTCTCGAACATTCAAAAATTTTTTATCTCCTATAAAAATAAAAGTTCAGCCCACATTTAAATATTTGCGGATATTTTTTCTGTTAATTCAAGTTGTTGTTGGCACTCCGTCACTTACGGCGTCGAGGGTTCCAGTCGATCTGATCAACGGAACAGCCTGCTCATGAAATTA
The DNA here is from genome assembly GCF_046866305.1 of Octopus bimaculoides. Lineage (NCBI taxonomy): Eukaryota > Metazoa > Mollusca > Cephalopoda > Octopoda > Octopodidae > Octopus > Octopus bimaculoides. The sequence goes on along the minus strand of NC_142950.1, from coordinate 2,376,854 downwards.
ACGTGCAATTGGCTGAGCACTCCACAGACACGTGTACCTTTCACGTAGTTCTCGGGGGGGGGGGATATTCAGCGTGACACAGTGTGACAAGGCTGACACTTTGAATTACAGACACAACAGAAACAGAAGGTAAGAGTGAGAGAAAGTTGGGGTGGAAGAGTACAGCACGGTTCGCCACCATCCCCTACCGGAGCCTCGTGGAGCTTTAGGTGTTTTCGCTCAATAAACACTCACGATGCCCCTTCTGGGAATCGAAACCACGATCCTATGACCACGAGTCCGCTGCCCTAACCACTGGGCCATTGCGCCTCCACTAATTCAAGTAAACAACGAAATATATCTGAAATTAACAGCTCCCCATTTCACCAACCAAGCAACCATTACGAAAGCACAATCCTGTTCTAGACATATTATATCCGAAATATTATGAATATCTATCTATCTATCTATCTATCTATCTATCTCTGTTTGTGTATACGGTTCATGCCAAAGTTATCGATTATACTCAATTTCTATCTACACCCCAATTTGTTAGTCTGCCTAATCACTACAGAAAAACCAATTACTTTAAATGGTGTCAATGATAACGTAGTGGTGTAGACAACGAATCAGGAGATGATGTAATTAGTATAAAAATGTTAAGAGTTACCACCAAGGTGGGGTATGTGATTGTGTGTGTGTATGTCTACGTATAAACGCGCTCATGTATACGCACATTTATGCACATACGTACATACACACGTACATACATACATATATATATATATATATAATACATATATATATATATATATATGCATACATACAAACACACACATATATCATTTATTTATATCATTATTATAACTGAACATAAAACCAACATTGAATTAACGTGAGTATACACACATACGCACACACGCGTATATACGTGCACACACATAGTCTTTTGTATTTTGTATCTGTATTTATACATATGCGAGAGTTTGTGTGTGTGTGTGTGTGTGTGTGTGTGTGTGTGTGGGTGTACGTAATGAAATAGGCGCGCCTAAACAAAAGGTCTTAGGAAAGTAAGCGGATGTACTCAAATCAAACAAATATATACAGCTTAATAAAAAAAATAATAAAGCACGAAGATGAAATGAACAGTCTTTGCTCATAAATCACCACAGTTGTTTCTGTGCAATGGCTACAACTGTTAATTGGTGAGTTTTCCATTTCATACCATTACATAAATGACTATGTAATTATCTAAATAAATAGATAAATAAGCAAAATCGACCTATAACGATTATATATATATATATATATATATATATATATATATATATATATATATATGCACGTCTGTGTGTCTGTGTGTTTGTGTGTGTGTGTGTGTGTCTACGACTGTGTATGTGTGTGTCACTTCATGTGAACTCGCATGCCTGTACACAGGCACACGTGATAGATCTTCCCGTCGAAGACGAAGTTTGAGCCTTCAGCTTTTGCCGAATCAGCTGCGCAAATGATTTGTCTATAGTAATTAAATATTCATGCTGTACATTAGCATATTTCCTCCATCAAAAGAGGTCTATATAGGCATGTGAAAGTAATAAAAAAATCTGAGAGAAATGTTGGCCAGATTCAGCGAAACATGGAATGGAAGGGATAAATAGGTAGATAGATAAACAAGAAGACAGTGATGGTCGACCAGACAAACTAAAAGAGAGGGAGGTGGAGAGGGAGGTGGGGAGGGAGAGGGAGTGAGATAGATACATACATACATACATACATACATACATACATACATAGAAAACAGTAAGATAGAATGACAAATTTAGAGTGCAACAGAAATAAGTAGACCAACACATTGTCACAGAGGAACAGACAAACTCGAATACGCCCCCCTCTCTCTCTTTCTCTCCCTCTTTTTCTCTTTCTCTCTCTCTCTCTCTCTCCCTATCTCTCTCTCTCCCTATCTCTCTCTCTCCCTATCTCTCTCTCTCTCTCTCTCTCTCTCTGTCTCTCGAAGAGACACATACACACTAAAGACTATGGCGTCGGCGAATATCCATTCCGTGTGTCATATTTTTGCGTTGCAACAATTTGCAAAGGTTAACATTCCAATCAGCAATATTCTCCGGCAGCATTTTCACTCTGTTGATTCCTGTAAATTATTAATAGATTTTGGCGTAAGAAATCATCAACGATGGCAAATTAGTTCTCAGACAAAAGATCTGTGGAATTACCAGCCACAATGGTAGAATGCTATGCTCCATGTTTATCATGTATTAACTTCCATTTTCACTTTAACATGGCAATTTGTATTCTTGCACCAAAATCTTCGGCGATGTTCCATGAAGTTTCACCAAGATTTTGTTCGCTAGAATGGTCGATAAACGATGCCGAATACGAAAGAGTTATTTATTTACAAAGGAAGGAATGGAAGAAAGAACGTACAAGACCCAAAGATGCCAGGTAATGCTGAGTAAGTGCTATGGACAGACTATAGTTAAGCTCCAGGTTCGGTGATTATGCGAATGAGGAGTCCAATGTAGGTTATATATCAGCATGCGTATATATAAAAAATTAACACAATGAGATAAAAATCCAACGGTGTGAAAGATTTCAGAACATTTAGACCTTCTCTTTATAAATGTTCTGAAATCTTTCACAGCCTTGGAATTTTATTTCATTCTGTTAATTTTATATATATATATATATATTCATTAAAAAAGATCCTTAAAATATGTTGGGGTATCTATATATGTATGTTTGTTTGTCCGTCTATATTTCTGTCTGTCTATCAGTCTCTGTCTATCAGTCCACGCACAAACACGTTTAGACACTTAGATAAGCTTCGGCCACAACTGGCCCAGATTATGATTAAATGGCACCACCTGGCAAAGACATTCACAGTCATTCTTCAGGCACCATTACCCATTCGTATAAAAAAGTTATTGTTTACAGCGATATATCTGGGTGTAAATGGTTTACCTGGAATTCGTTGGAGATGTTCATCTAAGAACCGTTTAAATATTAAGATATCTTTGTCTTCTGCCATGTTTCTTCTCACGATGTTAAAGAGAGCAGCTACAGACGAGGCGAAACAGTTATATATATAAATACACTCCTTTATATGTGTGTCTGTGTGTGTGTTCGTACACATATGTCGATACAATGCGGAGCATAATCAATGCCTGTGATTGAGCTACAAAATCGAAGTTCTTTTTTCCCAACTCAAGATTGGCACCTTTTACCAGAACCGATACATAAATCCTTTCTTTACAAGTTAAATTCAATAGAAATAATCGCAATTGGCGTTGGCCGTTCAGATCACCAATAGGAAGTTAACGTTTCATAGATAACTCGCAGACATATGTTCTTTGAGGTAGCGAAGATTTATTGTTGGTCTGCTTTTGTTCGCGCAGCCTCGAGTGACTTACAAAACCAACCTTAGAAAGATAAACTCTGTTTCAAGTTGAACATGAAGGGAATATTGATATCTATGGGATTTATTTCCTTGCATCTCATTGCAATTTTCTCTGTTTAATAATATTTTGCTCCTGAAAATGGAAGTACTGAGATGCCCTATGAATTGCATTTTGCCAACTTACAACATAATGCTTATCTGCTTTTTTTTTTCCTTCTCAGAGCGAATTTAAGACACTATTGCTGTCTTAATTTCTGTTCGTAAGGGATTCGTTTACCCGTTTATCAGAACATAGTTCTCTCTACCACAGACGCTTTAAAATTCTTTCGCTTACTTTAAGAAATGCATAAGTTGTGGGGTTTGGCCTGTTGTGTTGCAAGACAGCTGCTATACTTATAAATTTCGCTAATCAAAGGATATTTGTTATAATTTGGATCCTCGTCCACTTGTCTGTTATTGTCGGGTCTGTAATATTCTTGACGCCACAATTGTGTTGTGGCAGTAATCCGCGTCTTATTATCGAACTATCACTGGGACTTCCGCAAGACAATGACTTTGAAACGTCTACCTTGACGGTAACTCGAACTCGTATATGACACGTAACTGTCACTGACTTCAACTGAGAACTTGTACAACGACTCCACTACTACTACTGCCCTCCTACCACGACTTCATAGGGCCTGGATCATACCACTTTTTTTTTTACCTGGGAAGGGTAGTACCACTTTCGCGGCAACAATATTAGTATCCCCTTCCGTATTTGACCGCCACGTCTGGCTCTACGATGCAATAACCAAATACGAATCAGCGGAGATCCACTTCACACGCTGGATCGGTTCTCCACAAAGTAGTGAATGGCAAAATAAAGTTAAGAGATTTAATGCACGCCTCACGCCATATTCAGTGCTATATGATCATATTTCAAATCTTCTTTAAGCTGATTGTCTTTCACTTTCCAGGAGTCCATAAAACAGCATTTTTCATAGAGTTATAATTTATCTCGTAATAAATTGAAGAAAATGTCTGATATGTCGGCGCGAAGTCTCTATATATAGCATTATATAATTAAAGAACGTCATATATTCTTAAAATCTAGGTCATTTGCTCTCTCTATTAACTGTTTGTTCATAAAGCCATCGCTTATATTTTAGACTCCAGGTTTACTGCCAAATTTTCTCGTAGGGCCTGTTTCCTTTCTTTCGGTTGTATGTATATATGTATGTACATACGTGTGTGTGTGTGTGTGTGTGTGTGTGTGTGTGTGTGTGTGTGTGTGTGTGTGTGTGCCAATCTCTCCCTCTCTCTGTCTCAATATACATATACAACCAAACGCACGCGTACGCAAACAGCTGCAAACATTTTTTCCATATGTATGTGTATATATATATGTCTATCAATCGATCTGTCTATCGATCTGTCTGTCTACACACACACGCGCACACACACACACACACACACACACACACACATATGTTTATGCGCTTGTGTGTGTGTATTTTTATGTTTTTGGCTGCATCTTTGTCTCTATCAATCTATTTATAGACATGTATACATATACATACATTTCTACAGGCACACACACACACACACACACACACACAAACACACACACACACATACACACACACACACGTTTACATATTGTGGTAGCTGAAAGGAGAGCTACTGAGATCTTGATGGATATCGTATCCCATTTTCACGGTTGACAAGTTACAAAGGTCAGTGTTGTATGCGGCATTTATAGAAAAATATCTTTTGCCAGGAGAATTCCTCAGGGAATCGACAATTCACAAGACTGGAAATAAATTTTAGAATAGCAGATTGATAGGTTTCTTATCCCTTTGTCTAAATATAACGCGATGAATATACATTCGAACGTCAATATGTAAGTAGGTGCATACATACATACATACATACATACATACATATATATATATATATATATATATTTGTGCGGGTGGGTATATATACATGTACACATGTATACATATATATGTGCATACATAGGTATAACTACGCACACACACACACACACACACGTATCCCTTGATCTACATATGTATGTATTTATCTGTCGATCGATATCAATCTGTCTATATCTCGCTGCACACGCACACAGACAGAAGACACACACACACATATATGTATACTTTCATGTGTGTATGTATTATCTATCTATCGATATCTTCCTACACACACACACACACACACACACACACACAGGTTTATGTGTAGCGCATGTGCGTGTGTAATTGCGTATATTGAAATGAATATGACATATATATATATTATATGACATGGTTGATTGATTGAGAACTTCACAAAGTACGAAGAGCCCTTAAGTTCATTCTCAGAGCGTGGAAAATTGGGCAAGTGCTTTGACCAAAGCATTGTGCCAACCGCCCACGTAATCCGATTTAGGGAAATTATATGAGCAGAAACAATATGGAATCCCGTCATAAGAAGTGTAATAGAAAAGGTTTAATATTGTCATTTACAATGGTCTCGCTCTTTCAGTTGTAAAAAAAAAATTAAGCCCTATCAGTCAATATGGCTTGGGAGGGAAGGATTCGCGGTCGTAGGATCGCGTTTTCGATTCCCAGACCGGGCGTTGTGAGTGTTTATTGAGCGAATACACCTAAAGCTCCACGATGCTCCGGCAGTGGGTGGTGGCGACCCCTGCTGTATTCTTTCACCACAACTTTCCCTCACTCCTCCTTGTTTCTGTTGTACCTGTAATTCAAAAGGACCAGCCTTGTCACACTCTGTGTCACGCTGAATTTCCCCGAGAAGTACATTAAAGGTACACGTGTCTGTGGAGTGCTCAGCAGGCTGTTCCGTTGATCGGATCAACTGGAACCCTCGTCGTCATAACCGATCGAGTGTCACGCATGTATGTTCATACTCTATACCACATCCAACCGTATCGCGAGCGTCTCAACGGAACCAAGAGAATAGAGCAACACAAGAATCAAATGTTGTCATGAGCAAATGAATTAAACATATCATTTCTCAAGTCTTCTGATTTATACTAGAATTTATTACCTTCTGTCGTTAATAAATAAACATATCTGTTGAGAATTTCCTTGAATTTATGTTTATTCATGTAATATTACAATCTAGCGTTATTGTTGTTGTTTTTTTGTTTTGCTTGTACTTGAGATATTTGTCATCATCATGTTAATGCGGTTGTGGTTATATTTGATTGCTAATAGATTCTCTGCTGGTCTCTTGGATGGTCAGCTGTTCTGTTCTGTCTCCTGAATATTTTCTCATGAAATTAATGTAAACGTGACTGGGTATTCTGCAGTGATGCGTACTTTTAAGGGAATTCTCAGGGCGAATCAGAGCGATGCTGTTCTGTTTCTGAATTATTGCGGTATAGGGTCTAGAGAGAGACAACAGGGCAAGGCAGAAGGAGGAGGAGTAGGAGGGAAAGAAGAGGAAGAAGGAGGAGGAAAAGAAGGAGAATGGAATGAAAAGTAGCGCGGAGAAAGAAAGAGGAGGAAAGGAAGAAGAAGAAAGCAAGAGAAAATCGAAGAGAGAAGAAAGAGATAATGAAGAACAAGCAGTAGAAGAAAGAGAAGAAAAAGAATAAGCAAAAGAAGAAGAAAACGAAGAGAAAGAATGAGACGGTTTTCACTGCTGAAGGGATATGCAATGCTGAAGTGTCACACACGTACCTCAGATTTGTGCCGCAGAACATGAGGAAATGAAATATAGAGATATCACTGCTAGACACACTGATAGTGACGTTGGTGCTCCGCTTGTTGTCAGGTTTGTGCCATAGTGTAAACGCTTTGATATTTGGTCTGTTCAAACCTTGATGGCTTCGGGTTAAAGGGCAACGAAAGGAACAACAAGGTACTTACACGGATCCGTTTTCTGTTTAAGTATTGCGATTCAAATATATCATGTTTTTGTTATTATTATCGTCAAAGTGGTGAGCTGGCAGAATCGTTAGCACGCTGGACGGAATGCTTAGCGGTATTTTATCCTTCGCTAGGTTCTGAGTTCAAATTCCGTCGAGGTCGACATTACCTTTCATCCTTTCGGGGTCGATAAATTAAGTACCAGTGAAACGGACCATTCATAGCCATTTCCTGTATGTGTATATATATATATATATATATATATCGTACAAATAATTATTTATAAACGAAAGAGATGAACTTAGACAGGACACCTTACATGCTAGAAAGGGCAGTCAAAACTCCGACCACGATTAAAAGGAATTTCAAATGAAATGAAAAAAAAATGTATAGTCTATTAACTTTATTACGCATGCTAGCCACCTATATGAAAATCTTTCTAACTTTCCTACCCTTACTATTTTCACAGTGTGTGTATGTATATATATATATATATATATATATATATATATATTTATATATATGGTACAGTAGATTTATAATCAAATATTTGAAATTATATTGAAATTGCATAAAAAATATTAAAATATTTTGTCGATTGTAGAAATACAATCAATTTGTTGCACACAAATGTTAACAAAATCTTATATGGACCCCCAAGGGCCATATAGAGTTCGTTTGAGAATCAGTGTTCTAGATAGTCGACCTCAAACCCCCCCCCCCCCAAAACAACAGGTAAAGTGTATACAAACAATTCAGAGTTTGTGAATTAGGGTCGAACCTAGAACTGCACTTCCAGAGGTTAATACACTTCAAATGCTTCCAAAACTAAGTCTTTTACGCAGTCTCTTGGGTGTAGGATCATACAACTTTGTATATCTCAGCTCATAATGTTTGAAACATTTGATCTGTTTTTCACTTTGTTTTATATTTTGTTAATATTTTTCTGTTTTTTTTTTTGTGCGTGGTTTTTCATCTGTGACATTAATTTCTAAAATTTCTTACCTTTTTTGTTTCTCATGAAATCATTTCTTATAGAAGGGTAATACTAGTTCTTTCGTTTGAGACTGTCTTATATTTTGTTTTATAACTTTGACTATTGGTGTTAGTGTTACTACTACTTCTTCTATTGTGTCCATATCCTTATACTACCAACTATTTTCTGTCTGGAATAAATTCCAGGCCAATAAGACTTAATGAGGTTCCTTGAAAAAAATATGTTCCTTCCTGACTCTCTGGCTCGCACCACTTCTCTCTCTCTCTCACACTCACACACACATACAAACACACACACACATTCACACCCTCTCGCAGCATCTCTCTGTCTCTTTGAATATCTCGCTACATTAATCCCAACTCCTATTCCCTTCTCTTTCAGTTTAATTCACTCACTTTAATTTCCATCTCGCTTTAAATCTTTCACAAATTTTCCTCTCCCTCAGTCTCTCGTCATCTGATTTTCATTTACACAACCCACTTCACATTCTATCACTCTCTACTTACTCTGTTAAAATGATAGCAACATCAGTGTTAAACATTTTATACGACGATACATAATGATGTATATATATATATATATATATATATACATATATGCACATACATACACACACATATATACTTGCATACACACATATTAACACACTCTAACACACAGCATAGTCATATATATATATATACATATATATATGTGTATATATATATATATATATACATATATATATATATATATATATATGACTAACATATTCAATTATTTTACATTTTATACAAACACTTTTTATAATCATGATTGTTGTTGTTGTTATTCTCATTATTTTGTTATTATACATTTTATGCGTATCCATTAACCACTCTCATTTGGGCCCCCAAATTTAAACACACATTTTCGTGTGAATTTTGTTAAAAAAAGGTTCCTTAAAACTCCAAAAAAAAAACCTTAAACTTTGCTAAACAAGAATATTCAAACAGAATTATCGAACAATCGATAAAGTGCGTGTGTATGTGTATGTATGCATATATCTATATGTATATCTTTGTGTGTGTGTGTATATATATATATGTGTGTATAAGTATACATACATACATATGATCACAAACTTTAAAAAAATGATACATAAATCAAGAATGGAAAAGTTTCACAAAAATATAATAAAGCGGAAACTAGTTTAGTAATTAAGTTAATAAAATCTCCCTTAAAAATATAATTGCAAATAAATAAATATATAAAATTGAAATTTTTCTCAGCTCCCCTAAAATATCTTTAATGAATATTTATTAAAATTATCAACTATAAAATGTGTTACGAGAATACAACATTGGAATAATTAATGGATGAGAGAGAAAAATAAACGCAAGAAAAATATTTCAGCAGGAGGAGTTCAATGAGTAACTGTGTTTACATTGATTGTTTGCAGAGAAAGTGTATGTTAACATAGATTTAGATTGATGGGACGAGTATGTATATGTATGTATATATGTGTGCGTGTATGCACATGTCTACGTGTCTATGTATTTGTATCTGTGTATATACATATATATATATATATATTCATTGATTCTTTTATGTTTCAGCCCTGAGGCTGATAGACAGAAAGAAAAATAGATAGATTTTCGAAACTTATTGGGTTCTCATCAGTGATATCTTTATAAACAAAACACCTACACACACAAACACATTTGTTTATGTATATATGAATGAATGCACGTATGTATGTATGAATGTATGTGTTTGCATGTGTGTTTATATGAATGTATATCTATCTTTCTGTTCATCCATTTGTCTTCATACTTACCTATCTACATACATACATACGTATGTATCTATCCATTTACCCATTTATCTACCTGGCTCATTATATATATATATATATATATATATATATATATATATATATATATATATAATGAACCAGGACCACTTGATTCGAGAATATAGATGATTTAGATCTCATATAGAAGCAGTTGTTGAAGCTGAAGGTGACTTCATTGAATAACATTATAGAAAAGAAGGTTTATTTTTATCCTCATAGCATTTTTTGATAAATAAAGTTATCTGTTATTATTTAACCTTTTTTATAAAAAAAAAATCTGTCCTCAAATGTCTTGTGCACCCTGTATAATATTATGTAATTATATATATACACACATGCACACGCACGTACACATATATGTATATATATATATAGATAGATAGAGAAAAAAGGCATACATACGTGCATGTGTGTGTGTGTGTATGCGTGTCAAGCAGCAGCGGCCGCAACTTGTATGCAAAAAAATTATCCAAAATAGAGTCTGGTGGTATGCCGTTATCTTCTCGCGACTCTTATCCTATATTTCAAGTTCATAAAGAAAATATTTTGACAACAGCATATGCAGATGAATAAACATGGCAATAGTGATATCGTTAGAAGCAGTAAACCATTCCTGATTCCAACTTTTCCAACATGAAGCTGGTAATTTCTCTTCTGTTACTGAATATTAAATTTTCTGTTTTAAATTCTCTCACTAACATAGGAAATAATCCGCTCCAGAAATTCAAGGTGTTTATCCATAATTTTCAGTAATCTGTGGAAGTATTATCTTAGTTATTTGGATACGAATTTAATATGAACAAAAAGAAATTTTTGCTTTACATCTACAAAAAATTATCTGGAAACCATAGCGAATAAGAATTTCTTGTTGAACTCAGAGAATCGTATGATGTCGCCAATAATATTAGGTATCTCACGCATACATCAACAGACCTTCCCTATCGCAGAGCTTGTCTGTTTAGACTGACGATGGATCACCCGCTTTTTTTGCTTGGCTACTCTGAAAGGATACAAAATGGCTGCTTTAAATTAGGGGGTTCAACAAGAGATGCAAAATGTAGGAATTAAGCTTTCTGTAGCAGATATAAATTAAAATCTCTTTCACTTGTTTCAGCCATTAGACTGCGGCCATGCTGGGGCAGTGCCTTAAAGAATTTTAGTGAAACGAAACGATACAAATTCTTTTGTTTTTTTAATGTCTGGTCCTTAATGTGTGTGTGTATATGTATAGGGTTAGTTGTTTTAAGAAGGTAGCAATAAAAGCAAACGAAGTAAATGCATCAACAACAGAATACAAGAATATACGGATAGAATGAAAAATGAAAGACACGAAATATGAGAGACTGAAAAACTGCAAAATATTATTTATAATTTCAATAAATTATTGGCTTTCGACAGTATTAATTATTTATATATCTTACACAGAGGCAATAAAACAGAAAATATCACAAGGGAGAAGCAATTCATAAAAAGGGAATAGCAATAAATATATTAATAATGATAATAATGGTACAAATCTTGGCAGAAACCCATTAAATATAATAATAATAATGAAAAATAACAAATTTAAAAAATAATATGAATGTATGCATGTATGTAAGTGTCTATTTATACAAATATATATATATATATATATATATGTGTGTGTGTGTGTGTGTGTGTGTGTGTGTGTGTGTGTGTGTGTGTGTATATATACATATGTACACACATATAGTGGATATAGTCATAAGCCACACATACACACAATTACATTTAAAGAATCACGCTCCTACATACATGTACAAGAACACACAAATATGCACTTATACAGTTACATGTGTGTGTGTGTATATATATTTATATATATACACACACACACACACACACACACACACACACACACATATATATATGCACACACATACGGATGTGCACACGTATTTGTGAACTTTACACCGTACAGGGAAGCGAACTAGCGCGCACTCATACACAAGCACATCTTTATAAAGCTATGATTTGATTTGTTTTAGATTTACATTATGTATGTATGTATATATATATAATGCGTGTGTATGTATATATATACACACACATGACATGTATATATATATATATGTATATATATATATATGTATATATATATATAAATATATATACACACACATATAGATACGTATATGTATATACAATATATATATATATATGTACCCATATGCATACATCTATGTATCTCCCCATATATATATATATATATATATATATATATATATATACATATATATATCTGGTGTTTGAATGTATGTATGAACACTGAAAAAGCTACACAAGTGTATATGCCCCCCCCCAAAAAAAAAACGTAACCGTCGAACGCTGCCTCATTTTTCATAATTATATATTGTATTTTTGTGTTCAATAATTGTCATTTGTAGGTATTTGATCGTATTGTGTATTTGTGTTAAGTGTAGTGTTGAACGTAATTGGTTTGGTGTCTTTCTCCAATTTCATTGTTTTTCTTACTTTATGATGTTGTATGAGTATCATTTTCTATGCTAATTCGCATTACATACGTGATGTAGAAAGTAATATGAAATGTATATTGATGTTCAGGCGTGGCTGTGTGGTAACATGTTTGCCTTCTAGCCATAAAGAGACTGGGTTCAGTCCCTTTGCGAGGCGTGTTGCAGAAGTGCGTTTTTCTACAGGCTCGGGCCGCGCAAAGCCTTGTGTGAGGAATTTGTAGACGGAAACTGAAAGATGTCCGTCGTGTATATATGCAATAATTATAACGATAGTGAATATGAAGACCGGTACATCCTCAATTTATTTCCATTTTTTTTACAGTATGTCATATGTCCATGGTTACGACGACCTACACGTGTTTCTGCTGCACAGAGACCTGTGCAGTTTCATGCAGTGTTTTTCAACCAGCTTGGCTCGAAGTGAGCAAAATTCAGTTATGTCTAGTGATTAGGGTTTAGGAAGGAAAAAATGGGAGGCTAGTTTGAATCTGACAATCGTTATGGTTGTAAAATTCTGTGGTTGACCTTGGATTCACACCAGTTGTTGGCCGAAGTCAGCATATATATATATATATATATATATATATATATATATAAGTATGGAGGCTCAGTTCACAGATGATCTAAACAACTAGGTTCGCTAGGTAAGAGCTGTAATGGATTACCAGGGCTCCAAGATTATAGCGGAGATAGTAGTTGTGGAGCCGTTGTAGATTTCCGATGCAGCGGATATACAATCGTTAGAGAGGAGAAAGAGTGTTTCTGCGGTATCCTAGAGTATGGAATATTCCGTCACCAGATATTTACACTATTGGGACTTGAACCTACCTGAATTTACACAAAGTTGCACCTAAGAACTTACGGACTTCTACATGATCGGAAAGTTGAACTGTGATCTTTTGTGCTCATTTTTTTTTCTTTTCTTCCTTCATTTCATATTCCTTTTCTCCTCTCCACACGTGTGTTCGTGTGGGCTGTATCATATCAGTAACCGTTCTGTTATTATTATAGTCCACCCATCGAGAGATAAATATCATTTAATACACACAAAATTTATATGCGAGCTACTATTATTTTCATGCTGTGGAAATGTAACAATTCTCTTGATTTATATATCGTGTCTTATGTCTCTACGCAGTCGTTCATCCTATATGTCGAAATGTATGTTTCTTTTAATCCCTCACACATAAAAATATTTACGCATCTCAATATTGACAAGGATAATATGTAAGACCACTTCTGCTGGTGTTTATATACTTTGATACACTTCACCAGAATGTATGTAACAAGCAGTAGTCTCTAACCGTTTTCTTTGCCATCTGTAGACAAGGATCCTATTTTTATCACCAATGTGTACATAGCGAAAATTGTTTTACAAGTCTCTTTATCATTCGCTGGTGAAAGAATCAGACGTGTATATATTTTCCTGTGACAAAAACATGATATTTGTAATTGGAAGAGAAACAGATTTTGTCTATGTATTTATGTCAATAACTACATCTTAATAATATTGTCAACTCGACTAGCTGTATATCTGGATGATGAATTTGTTGCACAGAACCGTATTTTTATCACATATTTCAGCTGCGGTTTTTAAACGCAAGCCATAACGAAATATTTCGAGTTATTTGTTTCTATTACAAAAATATATATTTGGAAAGTTATTTTGAATACTCTTTTTATTATTATAATTATAATTATTATTTTTTTAAACTTTTTGCACGTAAATTCAGCGCATCTGAGTTTTTGATATATTTGCAGTTTCCGTTTATCTCCGGTGTTATCACCAGGGTGTATATCAGAACAAATGTCTTTATATACTAATATATATACACATATATATATTGTTGTTATTGTTGGCACTCCGTCGCCTACGACGTTGAGGGTTCCACGCTCGTGAAATTAACATGCAAGTGGCTGAGCACTCCACAGACACGTGTACGCTTAACGTAGTTCTCTGGGATACTCAGCGTGACACAGTGTGACATGGCCGACCCTTTGAATTACAGGCAAAACAAAAACAGGAAGTAAGAGTTGTGGTGAAAGAGTACAGCAGGGTTTGTCACCATCCCCTGCCGGAGCCTGGTGGAGCTTTAGGTGTTTTCGCTCAATAAACACTCACAACGCCCGGTCTGGGAATCGATACCGCGATCCTATAACCGCAAGTCCGCTGCCCTAACCACTGGGCCATTGCGCCTACACACACACACACACAGACACAGACACACATACATACATATATATATATATATATATATATATATATATATATATAGATTGAAGCATGTGCCCATATACATATAGAATTATATCTGTTGGTCAGCAATTAGCCCGGTTCCTTTAGCGCTGGTCATTCTAGTCACGTGGAACAAGATTAGCAGCAGTATTAACTTTGTTTCTGTATTTGAAAGGTCGAAGGAAACTTTGTGTTGTATTGTAAGACGCATCGCGGTTGTAGTTCGTTGAAGAAGAAGAAATAAAAACAACAGCAACGTAATCATTAAGTTGTGTAATGCACGTCTTTCACAAAAACACCTTCGCGGTTAAAGATCCATAACCTGGTTTTGGTGATTCTAAGACGAAACCCGAGTTATATTTGGATTTCTCACGTTATGTTTGATTAAATTTAACCACTGTGGACATAATATTATTATGAGCTGAGAAAATTGGCGCCATTGCAATTAGCCATTAATTAATTATTCTTGGTAAAAGAAATCAATCTCCGGGGTTCATTTCTTAAGCTCTCGTTCGCATTACCTTACAGATGACCTCACTAGTATAGAAAAGAAGCGTTTCCATGTCAGTAGGACAGACTTGTGTCAATGCAAGATTTGAATTTAATTCTATCTTTAAATCACGTATTGATTACTTTAAAATAATGTAATATGATAGGAAATCCTCTCAAAAATTACCAGATGATACTGAACATCTCTAAGTCACACAGAAGTGTGTTCGGTTCAGAAGGCACAAGGCCAGAAATTTAGTCCTACTGGCTGCCGGTTCTGCCAGATCGCCGCTATGCTTAATTAAAATATGGATTTCAAGTTTTGGTATACGGCCAATAATTTTGGGGGAGTGGCTTTGTCGATTACATTGACCCCCCCCCCCCCCAGTGTTCAACTGGTAATTATCTTATCGACCGCAAAAATGTTAAAAGGCAAAGTCGACCTCGGCGGAATTTAAAGTCAGAACTTAAAAACGGACGAAATGACGCTAAGCATTATGTCCGGCGTGCTAACGATTCTGCCAACTCACCGCTATGTTCAATAAAAATATTAATAATCCTTTGTACTATAGGCACAAGGCCTGAAATCTTTTTTTTCTTGGGGGTGGGGAGGCGGTTTTAGTGGATTAGATCGACGCCAGTACGCAACTGAAACTTAATTTATCGACCCCGAAAGGTTGGAAGTCGAAGTCGACCTCGGCGGAATTTGAACTCAGAATACCAAAACACGGACGAAATGCCGCTAAGCATTTTGCCCAGCGAGCTAACGATTCTTCCTGCTCACCGCTATGGTTAATAAAAATTATTAATAATACAAATGATAATAGCAATAATAATTTTTTTTTTCTAATATCAAAATTTAGCAATAGAAAGTTACATACAAAAAAATATATAAATTCTTTGCGCAGTCCCCTACTCCCTCACCGCACCTTTTTTCTACGCGCACAAAACTCACACCCCTCCCCTAGACATACACTCTGTCACGCTAACAAACGGAACAGTAGGTTACAATAATGAAAAGTTAGAGCAGACAACAACTAGAACACTAGAGAGGCGACCTAAATTTTCTGGACGAAGATTTTGCAGAACGTTCTTTGAGACGTATGACAGCCGTAAGATAGGTGTACTGGTGCTGTGCCAATCATTCTTGAAGAAGGCTAACATCAATTGAAACAAAAGAGTGAACAGATATCTCACTTGAGTGTTTCTCTTCATTTATGTATACGCTCGTCTTGTCAGTTGAGGTGTGGTGGCCATTCGAACGTTCTTGTGGGATATATGCGCATATGTTTGTGTGTGTGCATACGTTTGTATGTGTGAGAGAGTATATGTGTGTGTGTGATGTATACATACATATATATAAGACAATTTTATACACATGCATATATATATGTGTATATATATATATATATATACATACGCACACACGTATATATGGATGTATATATACATAGTAATACATAATTTTGTATTCATACATATATATATGAATATATATTTTTATATATATGTAAATATATATGTGTATATATACATGTGTATATATGTGTATATATACATGTGTATATATGTGTATATATACATGTGTATATATGTGTATATATACATGTGTGTGTATATATGTGTATATATACATGTGTGTGTATGTATATATATATATATATGCATATACGCATGCGTATGTATTAAATGTGTGCTTATATGCATACACACTTTGATTTGTACATTTGACTTTCAAAATAAATGGGTACACACGCATACACATATATAGTGTGTACGTATGTGTGTATATGTGTGTGTGTGAGAGAGTTGTAAGTATACACATACGAAGACATACGTGAGCGTGAGAATTTTTGCGTGGAAAAATGAGTGTGTGTGTGTTCGCCTCTTATAAATCTTGTCACAGAAAATAGCAAAAACAACCATGGATTCTTTAGAATGAAATTCTTCGCATTTGCCTTATTTCATTACCTCCCTCTCTCCCTCTCTCTCTATCTTTCCCAATTTCTGGAGACGATACTACGTTGGTCTTTTGAGAGCAGATGAAGTAAGATGTTTCCACTGTATGGACAGTCTCTTTGTCTCTAGCTCAAAGTCATCAAGCCAGCATTCATCTTGGCTAAGGCGACTTTAAGGCAACCAGCTGCATCTGTCTCAAACGATGTCTGATTTTCAGTGATGTGAGCAACTTGGTACGCTTTTGATCAGGTATCACAAGACGATGCACTTACGGAGCAGAAACCTTAGTTTTGCCAAGTGCGTTGTGCTGAATATCTTCAATTTAGCTACGTGATGTTCTACTAGCATTGGCCATTTGGTTTATTGTAAATATGGTTTATTGTCAATTAGTTTATTGCCAATTACCTGTCACCCAGTGCGAAATTCGTGTATAAATGTTTATCATAACACTGTGCATATTTTCTGTTACTACTCTGAGTTTTTCAATTCTACATTTTATTGGGGAAAATATTACAAATCTAAGACTAGCGAAAGAGAGTTATCTCAAGACGCACACAACAGCACACACACTCCGGATATAGATACACATATAATACACAAACCGGATATAGGTTTTGCACTGTTTTAGCCGGCATCAACCTGATGTGCGAAAACCAAGACTAATTCATATTTGCCAATTCATGGTCAGTATTTGCTAAGAACCCATCAACGATTCAAATATGGTGGTTTGCAAATAGTGATCACATTGAATAGATTTGCCTAGATATCAATCAATTTGCAAATATCAATTATCGTTATTAATATGATTTACAATTCAATTATTTCTAACTTAATGTAGCCAAGCCAATGGTCATTTAAAATTGTATCAATGGATGGATTTACGCTGAGCGCTATTGTGTTCTCTCTTAATTATATTCCCTGCTGTCAGTTATTGGATCATTATTAAAGTATATATATATATATATATATATATATATATATATATATATATATACACAAATACTTATCCATCCAACCACCTATCCATATAGATATGTGTGTATAGTCATATATCAATGTATACTTACATACACATCAAGAAAGGAAACCCTACACTACTTGGCAGGTAAAGGCGCATGGCTCAGTGTTTAAAGCGTCGGGCTCACAATCATTGTGCAGTGAGTTCGATCGTCGGAGCGGGCTGTGTGTTGTGTTCTTGAGCAAAACTCTTTATTTCACGTTGCTCCGGTTCACTCAGCTCTAGAAATGAGTTGCAAACACCACTGGTGCCAAACTATATCGGCTTTTGCCTTTTCCCGTGGATAACATCAGTGGTGTGGCGCGGACAGGGGAGCCTGATACGCAAGGACGACTGCTGGTCTTCCATAAACAACCTTGCCCAGACTTGTACTTCCGAAGAGATCCGATGCTCATTCGTCACTGAAGGGCATCTTTACTCTTTACTAATCAGTATACCATTTCTGCCGAATCCTTTGGTTTGTACGAGAGCTAGTTATCGTAGAACTATTGAGATTCTCCCTATTATTTTTGGTTTCATATATGTAGCAACCACTTTTGGACGCTTTTCCTTTGTTTTCTCATATTCTTGCCGCACGTACAATATTTATTAGAAAACTTCACCAGATTACTTGATGTTTATTCTGAAGCAACAGAATATCTCCTTGCCTAAAAAAAAACAAAAAAAAAACATAGACAACAGACTCGAATCATTAGTAAAACATGAATTATACATTATATTTAAATATCGGAAAAATGATATCAGTAGAATCTGTATTTAAATTTTCATCATTTTCTAGCAGTAAACAAGTTGGTTCCACTTTGTTACGAAAAGAATCTTTAAATTATAATCGTCTGGTCATTAATAATGTAGATAATAATTGCTTTGTAAATTTAACCAGTTTGAAATTAATATTGAATGCAAAGTAAATGATTAAGTTTCTTCTTTAGAAGTTTTTAGAAATCGGTAAAACTTTTATTCCATTTAGTAATTCGGATGTTACCATCATTGTGCGTGTGAGAAATTCGTTGCTGTTTTCCGACAATAACATTTTGGTTAAACTTGGTAGCCAAAATTTGATTTATACAGCTATAGGATTGTATGACAGGATTGACAATGGGAAATTGAAAAGATGTCACTTCTTACAGTTAACTGGGAAGAGATTCCAAAGGAGCACTGCCTTTACTCGAACAAATCGATCCTAGTACTTATTCTATTGGTGTATTTTGCCGAACCGCTAGGTTATGAGGACGCAAACGCAGCAGCATCCGTTCTCAAGCGACGGTGGGGGAGGAAAACACACACACACACACACACACACACACACACGTATATAGATATACGACAGACTTCTTTCAGTTTCCGTGTATCAAATCCACTCACAAAGCTTTGGTCGGCGTGAGCCTATAGTAGAAGACACTTGCCCAAGGTGCCACGCAACGAAACTGAACTCGGAACCATGTGGTTATTAAGAAAGCTACGTACCACACAGCCACTCCTGCGCAAATATATTCTTATATTATGTATATATTCATTTATACTCACATACAAACACATGAATGTATGCATATATACATACACACATATATATATATATATGCATATATATACACACATATATACATATATACATATACAAACGGATGTATATATATATATATAGCAGGAGGAGGCGCACACTCACTGGTGCGTGTTTCCCGCCTTTCTCAGAATTTTATTTGTTTACACGTAGATGATTGCGTATCTTATATTTACTAACATTTGTTACTAGTATGAGATAGTTTGCAACTTTATACCACCACAACTACAAGTTGCAGCAGTAGTAGTAGTAGTAGTAGTAGTAGTAGTAGTAGTAGTAGTAGTAGTTATTGTTGTAACACATATATGTAAGTGAATTGTGTATGCACATATTTTTTCGATTAAGACTGATAAAACCATTGTGAAAAAAAGAAAAAAATGAAACGGAACAAAATAAAAGAAAAACCCGAGTTTATAGAAACAAACATCTTTCGATTAAGAAATGTTGTTTTGAGTGGGTTGTAAGAACTAAAAGGAAAATAAGAGAGCAGAGCTAATTTTATAGATTACCTCTGCATAATTCTCACCAAGTTCCTTGTTATCATCCCTACAGCTGCTACTTTTTAACCTACTTTTATCGCGGTTACTTACTTGTGAACAGCATGTGTCACGGATATAATTCTGAGTTGATTTTTCTAAAAAAAAAAAAAGAGGCATTTTTTTTTTTTGTGTGTGTCCAATGAAGAAATGTAAACTTTCTTATTACAGTTTGTTTCTGTTAGCACGTGATCACGCGAATGGCGGCGGAAAGGAGCGAACGAACGGATGGAGTATATGTGTGAGAATGAATAGAAGTGTGTGTGTGTGTGTGTGTGTTCACGAGTGTGAAGCTATGTTTTTCTGTATATATATGTGGGTGTGTGTAAGATTATTGAATTATTGAATTATATTGTTTAGTTTGGCTTTATACATATAAACACTCATGTTAAAGTACATATATAATATACACTAATAGGCGCAGGTATATGTCTGTCTATCTATATTTACATATATATATGTATATGTATTCTTTTCTGCTCAAGGCACAAGGCCCGAAATTTTGGGGGAGGGAGGCCAGTCGATTAGATCGATCCCAGTGCGCAACTAGTACTTAATTCATCGATCCCAAAAGGATAAAAGGCAAAGTCGACGACGGCGGAATTTGAACTCAGAACGTAAAGACAGACGAAATAGTATATGTATATATACATATGTCATATGTATAACAGATATAAATGAGTATATAAATATATATATATATATATATATATATATATATATATATATATATATATATTACACACACATATATATCTAATCTTAAAGGGTAAACTTTTCTGTTACATAAAATATAAGTATATACACAACCACATAAAAACAAATATAAACATACATACATACATATATAAATACAAACATATATAGTAATCCCTCGCTATATCGCGGATGACCTACCGTGGTTCACTTATCGCGGTTTATTATTTAAGATCATGTCGATTGCCCCGTGGTGTTTTGCATTTATAATAAAATAAACATATAGAAATTATAAAAATAATTTTAAAAAATTACAGTGTAGTAGTTTGTACTTCGCGGATCTTCACCTATAGCGCGGGGTTGGCAGGTTGGTAGGGAACACCCGCGATAGTCGAGGGATTACTGTACACATATGAGACTATACACACACTTATATATTGACATATACAGAGTGTTTCATAGATATGTAAAACTGCAGGAAGACATGCGTGTGTATATGAGACAAGCCTAAATATATACATACGCAAAACTATACATCCACACGTCTATATACGTTTATACAAATATTCCTATATATATATATATATATATGTATATATATATATATATATACACGTGTGTGTATGTGTTTCTAATTGTTAGTTACCACGCCCCAAGTTGATCTTAGTGACCGTGGTCCCGCCTCTTGGTGAAGTTATATGGGAAGTATACACACATATATGTTTGTATGTATATATATATATATATATATATATATATATATATGTATATATACATAGATGCACAAACACATGAAAATATGCATATGTACACACACGAGCCCACACACATATATATATATATATACATATGTCCAATTTAAACAAACAGCCTGCCTCTGATTTCGATTTTTATTTATGAATTAGAGAACGTTACATTTAGAAGTAAACATTTATTTACTTTGCGTGATTATATACCCACCCCCTCCACACGCACACACACACTCTTACACTCACTCATACACACTCGCACACACACACACCATTGATCCAAATTTTCAGCTTTGGTTTAGAGTGCGCATTTGGAACTATGAGAGAAGATACAAACACACAATCATGTATATATATATGTATATATATCTACATATATAGAAACACACACGCACACACACACACATATATATATATAATACATATGTATATATACGTACACCATACATATGTATATACATATATATATCTATTTATATATGTATGTGTGTATATATATATATATATAAATGTTTGTATGTGTGTGTGTCTGTATGCTTGTCGAGAAGTTATCAACAGTAAAAATTGATTTCTAATTAGATATTTGTGAAGTACCATGTGAATCTCACGATATTTCAGGATGATGTTTCCTAACCATAATCGACCTAAGCCTGATGGAGAAGAAAAGGGTTTCGTAGTCAATATGCCGGTGTCGATGTAATAGAGGTGACAACATGTTGTGGGGTTGGGAACCCGTTTTCCGATTGCCAGAAACATCAGAAAGAGTCACTGGGCTCCACTCAACTTTATGATTTTCGATTAATCCTACGCAACAAGCACTCAACATAAACGGTTTCCTTCTCAGAAATTCCTCTTCAAGTACAGAACGCTTTCCGAGTTTGTCGTCTGCGTAATGAAATAGCTGTTCTCTCTCAGCGCTGTCACGGAGATTTATTTCTGTATTGTTTTCGTTTCGAATGAACTTATCAAAAAGTAATTTGAGGATAAATAATCTTGAGGTTGAAATTGGTCGACAATATGGAATATTGTTTTGTCTTGACATATGTGATATTCATTTCAAGATACCGTTACTTTGGATGAAGGATCCATGGATGTGATCGAAATGTAAATTGGAATGTTAGAGATGAAATAAAAACCGAAACTAATTTATATTTTAAAATTAGGTTATATATTGGTTTCGAATTGTAGGACAAGGCCAGCACTTTCTGTGGAGACAAGTGGGAGGACGTTACTTTGATTGCATTAATACCAGCGCTCAATTGGTATTTACTTTATCCATTGCGTAAAGATGAAAGGCAAAGTCGACCTCCACGGAATTTGAACACTCAGAGACTTAAGGTGGACGAAATGCCAAAGGTCGATAGGAAAAGTCAACCTTGGCGGAATTTGAGCTCAGAACATAAAGACGATTTAGAGGTCCTTTTTCTTCATTTCTGCAACCTCTAATTGACTTGTGTAATTTGTTATATTTTAGCAAACCGCTTTGTCATGTTGGCCAATCTGAAATATATGAGGATTAAGTCTTAAATATATGCAGAAATATATACGGATTTAGGCTGAAATAGGATTAAGGCTGAAATATATGCGGATTAAGGGTGAAAGATATGAAGTTTAAGGTACATAGCTATGATGCGGGTCAAATAGTATTGCAGGTCTCTTATTTCTGTTCTTCTTCTGTCATGTCTGACGTGCGATCGCGTCATGTATATCGTCGAAATGAAATCAATAACACGAATTCCGAAAAAAAAGAAAAAAAAATGATTACGAAAAAATTTGATGACTAACTCCAAAGTTGTTATTCACACAAAACTTTTAAGAATTCGAAAAGTAAAACAAATACAAAAACAAACAGAAAGCAATTAAATGATAACATGACTATGTATATACGGAACTACACACACACACACACACACACACACACACATATATATATATATATATATATATATATATATATATATATATATATATATACACGTGTGGGTGTGCGGTATGCGAGTGCGTGTATCCGTGAGTGTGTGGGGGCGTTTGTAGGACACATCTACGTGTGGAAGCTGAACAATCACGAATATCGCAAGAACGCCTATAAAAATATTTTCCCTGACTAAGCAGGTTACGGAACGCGAAGACAATACACACACAAACACACACACACATGTGTATATATGTTTCCGCATGTATGTACATGCATATATATTTGCCTATAAACATACATACATACACACACACACATATATATATATATATGTGTGTGTGTGTGTGTGTGTGTGTCTATCTGTATACAGATCTATCTTAATATATATGTACATATATATACAAACTCGCATTAGACACACGCAAAAATATGTTAAATTTATACCGTAAATACGCCATCATGAACATCGTCATCATCATCATCATCATCTGAGTGAGCAAACTGGAGAAATGAAAACATCCCAATAGTTTTCGCTCGGAACTCAAACGACACATTGCATCATGTGTTGATTGATGAGTTTTCAGGATTTTAGCAAGTAACCAGCGGGGAAATATCTATAGGTATTTCGTGCAAAACAAAAATAATAATAATAATAATAATCATAATTGGTAAGAGCTATACTGTATCTTGTGTTTATAGGCGAATCAATCTGTTTCTCGCGAGAATTGCTGTATATCTAAATATACGGTATTTAATACAGATCTCACGAGAGTTGCTACATATTTAAATTGATATGTATTCAATGACATGAAGATTTAGATAACATTTGTTTCTGAATTGAATATAACAATGTATTTTAACTTCTAAATATATCTGACAAAAGTTGTTGAAAAACCACTTCAAATGACGCCATTGAAATCTAGACTTCAGCGTGAATTCCTTTCCCATGTGTGTGTGTGTGCATTTCTTTATTATTGTGTGTATTTATAGCATTTGTTAGGTGTTCATGTTAGCGACTGTGTTGGCCTGTATTGATCTCTGCGTGTGATAAGCGAGTGTCTTTGTTCAGGCGAAAGTCTGGTCATGCGCAGTCTTTATGTGTCTGTGTGCTTCTAGTCTTGTACTCATAGTTTTGCGAATGTTCACGGTTTTCTCGTCTTTGTCTTTCTGTATGTTGTTAGTACCCTTATCGATGTTGATTAACTTTCGATCAGTCCTATTTAGGAAGACTTATATTCATTAAGCCATGCAGTTGTGAACAGCCCACATCATTTCAGTCATTTGACCGCTATTTCTAGCAGATCAGGTGACCACTTTGTGGCGTATGCTTTGGTTCATTTCAGCATTACGTGTTAAGATCTTTGTGTATGCTTATCTATGTAGATTTGAAAATCGTGTATAAAATACACGACTACCGAAGAATGCTTGCATTTACACACGAGTGAATAGCTATCGATCCCTATGCTTGATCTCAAATTTGTACACACATAATAGAAGATAAACCTAACCTAAATAAAAAATTAGAATGGAATACACACACACACACACACACACACACACACACACACACACACACACACACACAGATATGTATGTGTATATATATATATATACACACACACACACACACACAACAGGCTTCTTCTAGTTTCCATCTACCAAATCCACTCACAAGACTTTGGTCGACCCGAGCCTATAGTAGAAGACACTCACCCAAGGTGCACACTCACTCACATACATACGCACACACACACACACACGGACACGTCCATAGACGCGCGTGCACACACACGCACACATACACACAGATAATCACCGTCCTCACACATTGATATGATGACATCCGTTAATGATGCCAAACCATGGCTTGCTATCAGCTATGACTTTCTTTTTGTATCAGCCTGGGCCTTAAAGGGTCCCCCACCCCATACAAGCGACGGTCCTCACCACAGTGATTGCATCTGAAGCTTTCTTTGTCAGTCTTCTCCCGGTGTCGTCTTCCTCCATCGATTTTACTTTTCTTCATCATGAAAGCCGCGGCCCCTCTTCTCGTCCTTTAAATCCTATCCCAGTGGTTTCCAACGGGTGGAGGGTGGGGGTCATTCTGACTCGAATGACCCCATATAATATTTTGTAGTTATGTGCAATAAATTGGTTATACTTCTGCAGTATACAAAACCATTTTAATATTCCACTACAAAAATTAAGTTGTTTTTTTTTCTTTAAAAAACGAATATTTATGGGTGTCCAGTGGAGTAAAAATGGAATCTAAGCAGCCCCATCGGCAAAAATATGGTTGAGTTTCATTGTGTTACCCTGTTTCCACCATCCAATGAGAGACATCACCCCCAGTGTCCTCTCGCCTTGCCTAACATATCAAATTAGTGCAAAGACTCGTGTGTGAATGTAATATTTAATCTCGACTTTTAGCATATACATTGTCATGCTAATTAGCCTGACGGATTTAGCAGCGTCCTGGTTAGTAACTGATATGAATATAAACTACTAAACATCGTGTATTGAAAATGGATTATCATTCCATGGCGAAGGTATGAGAAAATTAGGATCTTTTCAAATCGATAGCATTTTTTAGGCCTCTGGCACTATTAATGCCACCGCAATTACTAGCATTTCAACCCTTACCTACACCAACATTAAGCAATACACGCCAACCAAAACTTTAATCAGCACTTCCACCACAACCACTACACACCACCGGCACTTGGTACAGAAATAAGGAAATAGTCAGCATCAACGTCATAAACAATCAACAAGAACGCCGTTGACGCAACCACCGCCAGCAAGAAGAACAACACCAACGAAAACAACAGCCGCTGTCGCCACCAGCAACAAAAGCAATGTTGGCGATGACAACAAGATTAACGAAAACGTACCGCCGCCACCACCACTACCACCAGCAGCACCACCACCACACCCATCACCACCAGCACCTTCACCACCACTACCAGTACCATCACCCCCACCCACCAAACCACCACCAGTACCACTACCACTACTAGTAGCATCGTCATCATCAACGTCGTCACCATTACTAAAATCAAAAAAATAACAAACATAACACTTTATTAATTAAAATTATGGCTGAGAGATAATTATATTCTATTATTCAATTAATGGAAATTGCTTAAACAACAGAATGGAATTATTTTTTCCAGAAGCAATATAAGTTTCGGTTGAAATATTCCTGGTGCAGACGACGATCAAAGACTTGCAGAATGTCTTAACACTTATTAATTCGACGCTCTCTTCATTTACTTCATTCTTCATCATTTGCATGGATGAATGAAACAGCGGAACCAAAGAAAGAAAAACAAAAAATATCACAGAAAGGAAACAGAGAGAAATGGCAAAAAGGAAATATTTTCATTCTGTCGTTTCTTTTCTTCAATATTCTACCACTGTGTGTCGTCAGTAAACTTCTTCTTCATCTTTATCTTCTTCTTCGTCTTCATCTTCCCCTCCTCCTTCTCCTCTTACTACTACTACTACTCACCTTCTTCATCCATTTCCTCTTTTTTTCTCTTAATGTATTTGAAGTATTCAGTGGAGGCACAATGGCCCAGTGGTTAGGGCAGCGGACTCGCGGTCATAGGATCGCGGTTTATTGAGCGAAAACACCTAAAGCTCCACGAGGCTCCGGTAGGGGATGGTGGCGAACCCTGCTGTACTCTTCCACCACAACTTTCTCTCACTCTTACTTCCTGTTTCTGTTGTGCCAGTAATCCAAAGGGTCAGTCTTGTCACACTGTGTCACGCTGAATATCCCCGAGAACTACGTTAAGGGTACACGTGTCTGTGGAGTGATCAGCCACTTGCACGTTAATTTCACGAGCAGGCTGTTCCATTGATCGGATCAACTGGAACCCTCGACGTCGTAAGCGACGGAGGGCGAACATTTGAAGTATTCTAATATTCTTACTGCTAAGTGACCGCTCAAGCTGCTAGAAATAACAACCAGCTACCCCGCTCTCTTTAAAAAGTAAGGTAATGTAGAGAATGCAATTCTATACAAACGGGTGTTTACAACCTGATGGCTTTTACCAAGGGTCTGCTAAATAAGGACCTATCCCACTGCATGGCACTTTGCGCAAGCATTTTCTACTGTAGTTTGGGTCCGACCAAAGCCTCTCGAGCCGATTTGGTGGACGAAATCCGAAAGAAGCCAGTCATATATATATATATATATATATATATATATATATATATACACACACGCGCGTGTGTGTTATTTCCACTTTGATGTTTTGTTTTCGAAATAAGTTTCGGTGATGCTAAACTTTTGAATAATATTGTATGTGTGTGCATTTGTACCTGTGTCTGGCCTCTGCGACCACATGACAGCGGCTGTTGATGTGTTTACGTTCTAGTAACCTAGCGTTTTCGGGGAAAGAGCCAATAAAATAAGTACTAGACAGCATAAAAATTGAATATTAGGTTCTATTCGTGTGACTCAAATTCTTTGGGGTGGTGCCCCAGCATGGCCGCAGTCCAATAACTGAAACAAGTAACAGATAAACGATATAAAAGAAAAAAATAGTTTCAACATATTTATTGGAGTGTACTTTACTGAGCTAATTTGCAATAGTTATTCCATTACTGAAGTCATTAAAATAATACTACTAATTAATATTTATCTTCATCGCTTGGTTATTTGTAATTAGCGATTTTAATTATCAGTGCATTAACTATTTTAATATGAAATTAACACTGACATTGAAAAATTATCAAAGGTCATTCACTGCACGAATAACATAGTTAAGCACAGGTTCCATACTCCATGAGATGATGAGCGTGAAATCATTATTAACCAATTAAAATTGCAACCGTAATGAGGAGAATAGTTATTAGAGTTAATAAAAATTACCCTCGGAAGTGGGAAGGAAAAGAACCGATAACTCAGTTTGCTAAAATTTCAATGGGTAGATTGAGGGTTACCTAGTGAGGAGGATCTTTGGTAGCTATGGAGAGAATTTCAGATCTTGATCCTAGTTACACGAATCACAAGACTACAAAATCTAGAGAATTATTAAAATCATATACGAACGTTTGGTGTCCAAACATGATTGCGTATCTTTGGGTGTTTCTTTATTTCTTATTATTCGTCGCAAAATGAAGGCCAGATTATTTTCATATTCTTATCTTGTTAGCTTTATCGATCGCCGTTATAGTTATAAAATTACTTCAGCATCAACTGCATTCCAGTTAAGTTAATGTCAATCATGGCTGTGTGGTTAGAAGTTTGCTTCCCGCCAACATCGTTCCGGGTTCAGTCCCTAACTGCATGGGAACTTGGACATATGCCTTCTATAACAGTCTAGGGCTGACGAAAGCTTGTGGGTGGATTAGGTAGACAGAAACTGAAAGACGCTTCTTGTATGTATATATGTATGTAGGTATGTTTGTGTTGTGGGTTACCGATCATCACTTGACAGTCGGTGTTGGCATGTTTACGTCCCGTAACATAACAGCTTGCAAAAAGAGACAGATCGAAAAAGTACCAGACTCTAAAAAAATTACTAGAGTGGATTCGTTCGATTAAAATACACGTATATATACATACATGCATATATATACATACATATATATATATATATATATATATATATATATATACATACACACACACATTTATACATACACATAATTACCTTATCCTCTTTCTTAAGCTAAATCATAACGGAAATTTTCCTTGCTCCCTTCGTCCTGCGTAAAGAAGTTTTCTTATTGGTGTTATTGTTTTTATTGTCATGAAGCATATTAAGCCAATAATAGATGAAAAAATAAATTATATATATATATATATTATACTGTTTGCACACATATGTGCTCACAATGAAAAATAGTCACAAAGCATCGTTCGTCTCAGTCTCAGACTAATGGAGTGGGTGTTTAAGTGTTCGAGTATTCGAAATATATTTGTGAGTGAAAATACCCCCACCTCCCAAAACAGGATTCCATAAAATAATCTCAGAATAAAATATCTTCGAAATAAAATACTATACAGAGGTGGCAGATTACAGAGACAAAAAACAAAAACAAAAAAAACAAACAAACTAAGTAACGATAAAGAAAATCAGACACAAAGTATGAATGCATTAATGTGATTATTAAAGAAAATGAATTATTATTTTTATTATTTTCAGTAACATTATCATTGTTACTGCTGTTGGTATTATCATCATCATCATCATCACTACCATTATTATATTCTTCTTATCATTAGTAGTAGTAGTAGTAGTAGTAGAAATGCTACCTATGTTTAAGTAACAGATAACAATTGTAAGGTTTCACAAGTGGAATGACTTCCGTTGCTATTGTCAACTCAACAAATTCTTGATGTCTTTGCAGAAAAGATTGCTTGGAATTGTATTCTTTAAATTCTTTCTATATTTTATATCTCGTTTTGTAATGATATAGTTATGATATCTAATGTGTTTTAGAATTAATTAAGTGGAATCGCAGAAACATTATTCTGCTCCGTCTGATATTTGTTATCCGTTTTGATTCGCACACGCCTTCCAGCGAAATAACTTTTGCGATTTGGCCCTTAAAGAGTTTGATTTCCAACCAAACTTTTCAGGTTTAGAACTATTCATGACACCGTGGGCATTTTTCTTCTGTTTTAGCTTCGGTTCGACCAAAGCATGGTGAGTGGAATTGACAGATGGAAACAGAAACAAACCCGTCACACACAGGTACAGACACACACATACGCATGTGTGTGTGTAATCTTGCCGTACACACACACACACACACACACACACACACACACACACACACACACACACACACACACACACACACACACACACACATATGTATACACTTGTGTGTCTGTGTTTGTCTCCCCATCGTCATTTGACAACCGATGTTGGTGTGTTAACTTCCCTGTAACTTAGCTGTTCGGCAATAGAATAAGTACTTGGGCTACAAAGAATAAGTCCTAGGGTCGATTTGATTGAGTAAAGGTGGTGCTCCAGCATGGCTGCAGTCAAATGAACGAAAGAAGAATATATATATATATATATATATATATATATATATATATACACGACAGGTTTTTTCAGTTTCCTTCTGCCAAGTCCACTCACAAGGCTTTGGTGAACCCTTGGCTAAAATAGAAGAAACTTAGTCAAGGTGCCACCCAATGGGACTGATCCCAGATCAATATAGTTGATAAGCAAACTTCTTACCATATAGCCACAACCGATGCTGGTTTGTTTACGTCCCCGTAAATTAGCGGTCCGGCAAGAGAGACCGATAGAATAAGCACTAGGGTTACAAAGAAGTCCTGGGGCCGATTTGTTCGACTAAAAGGCGATACTGCAGCATGGCCACAGTCAAATCACTGAAACAAATAGAATATATGCGCGCGTGTATACATATATATTTACATCCACACACACACACACATATATATACACACACACACACACACATACACCTCGCCCAGCCACCATACATGCATACATACGTACGTACAGATGATATTGGTATATATGGAAATGTAAATTTTATAATTAAATATGTTTTATAATAGTAATTTGGTTAGCCTCTATTTAGATGTATGAATTTAATTATTAAATGCATAAAGTGAAATACTACAAATAATTAATTTGTAAAACAATCAGATTAAAATTGTAATAACAGAGAACATGGTGGGATACATCGAAATTCTATGAAATATGGATAGAATTTAACGAGCAAAGTTGTTAAATCAAAGAAGGAAATTTAATAAATCAACAATGCGACAAAAAGGAAAAAAATCACTTGGTTGGGTTTAACAATTAGTTGTAAGTATAGAAACATCTAAGTTAAAACACATGAACAACAACAGTAGTAGTAGTAGTAGTAGTAGTAGTAGTAGTAGTAGTAGTAGTAGTTATGGTGATGATGCTAATAAGATTAACTATAAAATTACTTAAATGAAATGTCGTTTGAAAAATATGTATGTATATCAAGAGTAAATTTTTCCTGCTCAAAACGGTTAACTATATTTAATTGGACACGTGAGGAATAAACTGCGTTTGGTTAGAAAGAGTACTATATATAGGCTCAGGCGTGGCTGTGTGCTACGAGGCTTGCTTCCCAACCACACGGTTCTAGGTTCAATCCCGCTCTGTGGAACCTTGGGCGTTTGTCTGATATAGCCTCGGTCCACTCAGTCTTCTGAGTGGGACTCGGAAATTGAAAAAAAATATGCTAGTGCATTATTATGCTTAATAGCAGTTCGTCTGTTTTTTACGTTCTGAGTTCAAATCCTTCCGAGGACTTCTTTGCCTTTTATCATTTCAGTGTAGATAAGATAAGTACCAGTTGTGCACTGGGGGAAAGGTCGATGTAACCCAATTAGCTCCAGACCAAAATTTATTAAATTATATCAATATTAAAAAAAACACAATGTAAGTAAAATCGCGCAGTTATGAGAGATACGGATTGAATAAAAAATTTACCTCGTCGCCATGAATAACTGCTCAGGTATATCATGTTTAACATAGGGATGAGTTCTGCATCTTCTGAGTGAGGAAGAGTGTGTTCAAATGTCTATGGTTTGGAGTATTTTGCAAGCTGGCTTTCATAGCTTTTGATTGTATGAAGATAGGATGGTTTGAGCTTCCTAGAATAGCACTCAGGTAGAGAGAGTCTTTTAGATTTTAGCTGAAATGTTTTCTTATTCAGCACTGCATACTGTTTTAGAGTATTGTATTCCTGCCTCAATTATCATTGAAAATCATTGCGGGTGTTTGTTTGTAATATTTAGATTTGAAAGAAATGGTAGCGACACGAAGATTGGACAAATTACTATCTAACCTTGATTGATACACAATGAAATAAAGTTGACATTTAATGGATCGGTTTGAGTCTGAATGTATTTACAATTGTTGACATTAATGTTGGACAGAGTGAGATTATATTTAGACTGGTTGAAAATAGCTAATTTTCTGCAAAATGCTTGTAAAAATTGATAGGTGCATACATGTGTATGGGCGTCTATGTATCTATCAATCTATCTATCTATCTATATATATATATATATATATAATTTCTACACATATATAAATATATGTAAAAATATATATACACAAATGCACACACACACATATATATATATATATATATATATATATATATATATATATATGTGTGTGTGTGTGTGTTTGTATATATGTATAGACATGTGTATATATGCATAGATATATGCATGTATAGATATGTAGATAGACATTTATATATATCATTCTGTCTGGTACTTTTTGGTTATCCCATCCCTAATGAAAAAAAGTACCATTAGAAAACTGGGTTATCTCTCCACTAAAAACTTAAGTTAGATCCTTTCGATTCAATACTTCAAGACATAGTTGACTTTGGGCCTCCTCAATTGGAATGGTAGGATTTGTTATAAAAATCTTATCAGATTCAGTAAGATGATTAATTATTTAAGTTTTTATGCTTGATTTTTCATTTTTTTAATTGTTTTATTGAGGGTTTAGCAATATTTACAAGGTGCAGCAGACGACCAAATGTCCCGATATTTTTCTTAAAACGGGAGGAGATAAATCAATTTTTTAATGGGGGGTGAGATAACCAAAAATACTCTTTTTTTTCTCTCTTACTTTCATTCTCTCTATATATATATAGACATCGATATATATATATATATATATATATATGCATATGCATACATGTGTATATATATATATATATATATATATATATATATGGTGGTTGTCTACTCCTTAAACAGAGTTTGACCACCTCCTGCACCTACACCTTAGCCCTTTCATGGCGTCTGATGTGGCTTTTTAAACCAGACAGTGTTTTGAAAAAACACCCACACAGATTGCACCTCTGAATTGCACTACCAATACCTGCAAGTAAGTTCTGCTCATTGTGGATCCTAACATGTCTTTTAAGACCCCCATTGGATTTGCAAACCCTCTGGCACACACCACATTCAAACGTGTGCACAGACATATAATCAGAATAATTTCCTTGTCTTCCTTCCTCACAGTTAAGGAGAGAATGGAGAAAAAGAAAAACTCTGCTGCTACAGCAGTCTTGCCTGCCACCGTAACCAGTGACAACAACAACAACAACAACAACAACAACAAGGACACAAATGTCCTTGCTAACAAAACCACTGTCCTCATATATATATATATGTATATGCATACATGTGTATATATATATATATATATATATATATATATATGTATATATATATATATGTATAGATATATGTATATATATATAATTACATATCCTTATATATATAAATTAATTTGTATTATTGTGTCTATACACGTAAGTATACATATCTTAATATACACACGTCGATACGATATATATTTATATATGCAACAACTTAGACCAATGATAGATAAATATTATTTAAGAATATTTACCTGTCCAATATTTTTGTTCGTGTGAGCGAGAATAATAAACCTTCACCTCAAGTTGCTACTAAGCATTTTCATCAGAGAATAATGAACATAACAGATAAGATTTAGTTTCGTTTGCAATAAATCTAAGTGAAGCAGAGTTGAGTTCTCAAGGGAACGAATATATGAAGAAACTCTACTTGAGAGAATAAAAATAGTGAAAGGGTTCGATATGAGCTTTGAGGTAGGTTGATTGCATGGGCGGTTTGATGTTGGTAATGGAAGATGTTAGAGGTTAAACAAGCAATGACCACTAATACAAACGTCCAGTCTGTTCCAGGTCGTTGTGGTTTGTTCCAGTTTGGTTTTCATGTTATGAGCAAATAAAATCGAACATAATGTATATCATGTTCCCGAATCATGTTGTTCTAATTCGGATGATAAAGAAAGCGGTGCAGGAGGAAGAAGTCAGCCGCGTTAAGCTTTTGATGGCATGGCTTACAACAAATATAAACCGTAAAATGATTGGCACAAATAGATTTTGGATTAGTATATGTGTAAATTAGACAGATGTAAAATATTACCTATATATGCCAAAATGTTTTCATATATGTGCGTTTATGTATACATGTATGATTTGATAGAAAAATAAGATTGATAGATCGATAGATACTTGAGTAGATAGATAGACAGATTGATAGACAGACTAATAGATAGGTTGATAAATAGATTGACAGACAGATAAATAGACATATATATATATATATATATATATATATATATATATATATATATATATATATATATATATGACAGAAAAATTGATAGATAAGGAGATATATAAATAGAATAGATAGATAAATATATAAAAAGAGAGAGAGATAGGGTGATAAAGGAGGAGATAGAGAATTGGTGAGAGGGGAATTGAAATGTAGGAGGGCATCATTCTTTGAGAGCTTTTCCCTCCTTTGAGAATAACGAAGAAAATTGT
Source organism: Octopus bimaculoides (assembly GCF_046866305.1). Taxonomy (NCBI): domain Eukaryota; kingdom Metazoa; phylum Mollusca; class Cephalopoda; order Octopoda; family Octopodidae; genus Octopus; species Octopus bimaculoides. Next base: position 2,341,727 of record NC_142950.1, on the reverse strand, counting down.
CTTTGTTTTCGTTTAATTTAGAAGGAAATGATAGATGGAAGTTAAATAGTAATTAGAGATATTCTTGGAAGGGAGATATAATTACCAAAACCAACATATTCGTGTATATAAGCACAAGCATACGCATACATAAATACACAGAAGCACATGCATGTATATAGATAAGTATATACATACAT
>NC_142950.1:2329048-2336548 GCF_046866305.1 Octopus bimaculoides | reverse complement strand
TTAGTCGAACAAATCGATCCCGGTACTTATTCTTTGTAAGCCTAGTACTTATTCTATCGGTCACTTTGCCGAGCCGCTAAGTTACGGGGACGTAAACACACCACCATTGGTCGTCAAGCGATTTTGTAGTGACAAACACACACACACACATATACGACGGGCTTTGGTCGGCCTGAGGCTATAGTAGAAGACACCTTCCCAAGAGGCAACGCAGTGGGACTGAAGTGAACCCGGAAACACGTGATTGGGAAGCAAGCATCTGACCACGCCTGTCATGTTTTAATATATTTTTACCTGTAAGGCGACGTGCTGGCAGAAACGTTAGCACACCGGGCGAAATGCTTAACGTCATTTCGTCTGTTTATATGTTCTGAGTTCAAATTCCACTGAGGTCGACTTTGCCTTTCATCCTTTCGGGGTCAATAAATTAAGTATCAGTTGCGTACTGGTGTCGATCTAATCGACTGGCCCCCTCGCCCAAAATTTCGGCCTTTGTGCCTAGAGCAGAAAAGAATATATATTTTACCTGCGCGTTAATTAAAGCTTGCTCGCTGCACTGGATATTACTTAAAAACTTATCAATTATTTATATCTATCTATACACTCCTTATCGACGAATCGATCGACTGAGTGATTGATCTCGCCAGTCAGCCATCAATGTACACAGATATCGATTAATTGATCTGAACATCCATCAACTCATCTATTCAATTATCCCTCCATCCATGTAATCTCTGACTTCATTTACCGATCGATGGATCTATCTAAACATTTATCTAAATATATAACTATTGATAGACTTCTACAACCAATTCTGTCGCCGTCTCTTGCGCTCTCACCCCTCCTCTCCTGCTCTCTCTCTATCTCTTTTTTCTTATATACACACATTGCAAGTTCAAATATTTGTGCAATATATCAATAACAAAGTGTATATACTATGGTACAATTAATATTGATATCACTTGATCAGGCGGAATATTAAGTCAACTAGTGAGAAACTTTCCTATTCTCTCTCTTTATATATATATATATATATATATATATATATATATATAAAGTATATGCAAACAAAATACAATCGATACAACATCACCCTCTGTGTACACACACACGCACATATTCGTATATGTATATATGCAAAACATTCATTTATACATATATGATTATATAAATGCTTGTATATATTCACACGCACACACATATATGAAATAGATTTACACATAATGATTATTTTACTGGTTTCAGTGACTGGACTGCGGTGTCATTCTGGGACAATGCCATAAAGGATTTAGTTGATTAAATCGACTCCAACACCTGTTAGGAGTCTGCTCTGCATTCAATTTTTTCTGTGATGATTTAGAAGTATATATATGAGGATGCTAAATTGAAAGGAGTAACATTTATTACCAGAAACGGCTGTAAAGTTTTGAAAATGGTTGATTCGCAATGTGTTGAATACTTAATTTTGACGTGATTTGATCACAGAACGTAAAATAAAGGAACTGATGTGAAGTTGCATCCTCTGTGCCCACTTTAACGATTCTGCTAAACCTACAATGGGTTGCTGAAAAGTTTTTTGCTTTGAGTAAAAGAATATACAGGTTATAGTGGAAGACACTTGCCCAAACTGCCACGCAGTGTGACTGAACCCGGAACCATATGACTTGGAAGCAAACTTCTTAACACACAACCAAATGCTTATGATCTTTAATTATAAGAGTATAAAAAGATTTTTTTAACATTGAATGTCTTCGAGGATCCATTTCGGTAAAAGCGGAATCAAAGAAGTCAATGGATTTAGAACCATTTCTCTCGATGTCACTTAATCATTCACTCCAGACTGTCCTTCAGGATTCACTGGACATGTTCCTGATGAAATCATCAAACACGAACTCATTCGACAACGCGTTCTAAAAACTCATTTGCTATTTATTCAGCTCCAGTGTTCGCCAGGCCAGTAAAAACTTAATTAAACAGAATTCGGAAATGTATAAAATAAAAGCTAATTTTACAGTTACACCAATGTTCTCGCCAAAAACACGTTACTTTTGATTGTACAATTAACTCGGCTTTCTAGTTTCACTCTTTCAGAGAAAGAGTCAGATATTATTAATGAAACAGAAGTTAATTAATAAACCGACTTAGAAATCAATAATCAGTACAAGAACCGGCTGTGAACTTTTGAAGATTGTTGATTGCCGATTCGCAATGTGTTGAACAATTCCAACTGTTGCCATTCTTGACGAAAATTCAAGAGAAATTAAATTGAATTGTCGAACAAAATAATGTTGTTAGTGTTAGGATTCTGTTGTTGTTGTCGTTGTTATTGCTGTGGTTATTGTTATTGCTGTTTTCGTTATTGGTGGTGGCTGATATTAACCCTGTTGGTCTTGTTGCTTTTGAAATTATTATTAATAGCGGTGAGCTGGCTGAATCATTAGCACGTCTAGCAAAAAGCTTAGCAGCATTTCGTCCAGCAACGTAGAACTAGGTCTGGCTGTATCTATTTTCATCTTTAATATTATTACTATTATAAGGCGTCGAGCTGGCAGAAACGTTAGCACGCCGGGCGAAAGGCTTAGCGGTATTTCGTCTGCCGCTACGTTCTGAGTTCAAATTCCGCCGAGGTCGACTTTGCCTTTCATCCTTTCGGGGTCGATTAAATAAGTACCAGTTACGCATTGGGGTCGATATAATCGACTTAATCCCTTTGTCTGTCCTTGTTTGTCCCCTTTATGTTTAGCCCCCTTGTGGGCAGTAAAGAAATAAGCATTTCGTCCGTCTTTACGTTGTAAGTTCAAATTCCAACGAGATCGATTTTGCCTTTCATCCTTTCGGTGTCTATAAATAAAATACCAATAAAACACAGGAGTTGATGTAATCGACTTATCCCTACCACATAAATTGTTGACCTTGTACCAAAACTGGAAAGCATTATTATTAATGAAAATAGCAGTGAACAGGTGAAGGCGACGAGCTGGCAGAATCATTAGAACGCCGAAAAATGCTTAGCGCCATTTCGGCCGCCTTTATGTTTCATTCTTTCATCCTTCAAAATTCCAGGCCTTGTGCCTTTGGCTGAAAGGATTACTAACGCAGCAAGATGACTGGACGGTTGGACATCTACGCCCGTTATGTTATGATTTGAAAATTACACATAGGTCGACCTTGCTCTTCATCCTGTTGGCATCGATCAAATAAATACCGGCCAAGCACCCGGATTGATATCATTGACTCCCCACCCGCTTAAAAATTGTTGGCCGTGTTTCAGAAATCAAAATTTGAAAGCATTTTTACGGTAATCCTTCTTGAATTCTTGTTATTTCAAGTTGGTGAACTGGCAGAAAGTTTAGCAAGCCCGGCGAAACGCTTAGCGATATTTCGCCTGTCTTTATGTTCTGAGTTCAAATTCCGCCGAGGTCGACTTTGCCTTTCATCCTTTCGGGGTAGATAAATTAAGTACCAGTTACGCACTGGGGTCGATATAATCGACTTAATCCGTTTGTCTGTCCTTGTTTGTCCCCTCTGTGTGTAGCCCCTTGTCTAATCGACTGGACCCCTCCCCTGAAAATTTGAGGCTTTGTGCCTGAAGTAGAAAAACATTCTTCTTCTTGTTATTACACTTGTTGCTTGCTTTCTGTAGCTACGGATGTTATTTTTGACGTTGTTGTTACTACTGTTCAAATTATTTTACCTGTTGCTGCTGTTATGCCAGTTGTTCCTCGTAGGTTTTCCTTATCATTCTTCTAATTGATGTTCTTACATCTTTTCTTGTGGTTCTCATTATTATTGGTGTTATTTATTTATCTGTTTGTTTCTAACGCAATTATTGATGTTGTTATTGTGTTCATTATTGCAGCTGTTTAAATATTAACTCATTGTTGTTGCTGTTGTTGTGACTGGTGGTGGTGCTGATGCTGTTGTTGTTGTCTCTGCGGCTCTCAGCTGCAGTGGTTTTGTTCATTGTTGCAGCAGGTTTTTCCTTTCTATATTAGGTCCGCAGCATCAACATCATCAACATCATCATCGACGCCGCCGTCATTCACCCCCTCATCATCCTCCTCAACAACAGCAGTTACAAAAACCAAACTTGTTGCAACTTTAGTTCCTACTTCAAGACCTCCTCCTCCCTTTCCCTATTGTTTTTCTCCTACTAGTAGTAGTAGTATATTTGCGTCCATTTTTGACACATTGCAATTGTCAGAATCATGTGCATATATGCACGCACGGACACATACATACACGCACGGACACATACATACACACACATTTGTGTGTGCACCACGCCCTCACTTTGTTGTTTTTTTTTGTAGTCTTTTTTCTCCGTTTTTTTCAATTAATTATACACACACACACGCATGTATATATGCTGGGCATTATTTGTCTCTTTGCCAATGTTATGGCCCCAGTTAATACCGCATCTCCATTTAATGCAATGAGTCACAGCACCAACAACAACAACAACAACAATAATAATAATAATAATCTTCGATAGATATTCAAAACTTAGTTCGGTTTTTGTGTTTTAACACTCGACTTCTTAACATAGACACCTTTGCCTATCCCCCTCATAACACCTCCCACCATCGCTAAATATTCCTCCCCCTCCCGTGCTCTCCCTTTCACTTATCTTATATCTCTCTCTTTCTCTTCATCCTCTCCTACCCCGCCCCGCTCCTGCAGTTTTGCTGTGTTTTCATACTGTGAAATTCTCGTTTATTTATTTGCCTTCTATTTCCAAAATGTCTGTTTGTAGAATTCAAAATATACAATTTTTGTTGGTGTGCGTACCTGAGTTTGTGTGAATGTATGCGTGTGTGTGTGTATGTGTGTGCTTATGTATTTAAGCGTGTGCATGTTTATGTATCAGTGTTTTTGCATTACACCGTGAGCGTTGTATATGTGCAAGTGAATCGCTCTGTGTTTTTTATGTGTGTGGTGTGTGAGTGTGACACTATGCGCGTGTGTATGAGTGCGTATGTGCAGTGATTTATGATGTGTTGGTTATATTATGTATTTTCAATATTTCCTTTTGATATTTAGATATCTTGCATTTTTTTCATTTCTGTTTTTCACTTACTGACCAACATACAAGTTTCGCTCTAGGAAACTGCGCAACAAGCGGAAAGGTAACAACATCCCCATCCCCGTTACAGCCACAAGCATTACCATTAACACTAGCAGCAGTAGCAGTTGTATCCACCGCCGCTTCCAGTGCCTACCAAAAGCACCAGAGATACAACTAACGGTAGAACGCAAACTACCACTGCCAGCTAAAACACCACTCCTGTAATTCTACACCCCACACTACAGAAGCACATGCTGGTTTCTGTGCGAAATACATACCTAATTAGATAGATACATACACATATACACATACATACATAATACTTGCATACAGACATACGCACACATGTGTGTATATAAATACATATACATTTAAATTTATGTGTATGGATATCTATTTAGCTACCTATATCCCGTCCAACCCTCTCTCTCTCTCGATATATATATATATATATATATATATATATATATATATATATATATATATATATATATATATATATAAATATATACACGTATATATACATACATATAAACACGCACATATATGGTAATATTAATATAAAAGTGTCTGAGAGAATGCGAATGTGTGTAATCACACGGTAAAATTATGTTTGAATATATCAAGTATTTAATATTGAGCACAAATTCAAGTACATATATGTGTGTGGGCATATATATATATATATATATATATATATATATATATATATATATATATTTATATCTGTATGTATATATGCGAATATAAGAATATACATTGGCAGAAACTCGCACACACATATACTGAACGGTCATTGTTTGCCTATATTTCACTTTGATATATCTAAGTAGTTGATGTTTGCTTATTACAAGCCAATGGCGTTAAACTCCTAGACTTAACGGGTATTTAAGCGATACGTGTTTGGAAAGTTAATAGTTTGGATGTGTTCCTCATGAATGGGCAATAAAGCTTGAAATATGCATATACATCGGGTGCCTATTTTTTTATATTTTCGATCGCATTGTTCCCATAGTCATATTCGTATAGAAAACCTCATAACTTACAGTTGTGGAACATCTATATAGATTCTCTTTAAAATGAGAATATCGCAATGCTAAGACAAAATGTGATACACTGACTCGATCTTGCTGCTTAACTGTTTGAGGACGTGATTCGCTTGAGTTATAAAATTCATATATATATATGTTGTTGGCACTCCGTCGCTTACGACGTCGAGGGTTCCAGTTGATCCGATCAACGGAACAGCCTGCTCGTGAAATTAACGTGCCAGTGGCTGAGCACTCCACAGACACGTATACCCTTAACGTAGTTCTCGGGGATATTCAGCGTGACACAGTGTGACAAGACTGACCCTTTGAATTGCACAACAGAAACAGGAAGTAAGAGTGAGAGAAAGTTGTGGTGGCAGAGTACAGCAGGGTTCGCCACCATCCCCTGCCGGAGCCTCGTGGAGCTTTAGGTGTTTTCGCTCAATAAACACTCACAACGCCCGGTCTGGGAATTGAATCCGCGATCCTATGACCGCGAGTCCGCTACCCTATCCGCTGGACCATTGCGCCTCCACACACACACACATATATATACACACACGTACATATGCATATATACATGCACTGCTGCATAAGTGCGTCTGCAATTACGTTAGTAGTATATAAGTAAATGACATCCATCAACTCATCAATCCATCCAACCCTCACATCCATCCATAAAATCTAACACTATAAAGCGAACATGTTACATTCTTTCAGGTTCGAAATATCAGAGAAATTTTCATAAAAATATACACCGAATCGAATTAAACTATTTAGAAGCACACGGTGAATAATGAAATCATATTTATAGTATGCCTGGCTGGATGATCGTGGCTGGAATGAATCTGATTATAGGCCTGCAATATTAAACCCGTTAAGTAGTGATTTTTAGCATTTAGGAAAACATGTTTGGAAGCAACATAAAATGATTTGGTATCTATTTGTGCGAACCATTTTATATTAACTTGTGAAGTTAAAATATCCATTTTGAAATTCCTAAATAGACTTGTAGCTCTAAGATGTTTAAGGACGATTGCCACCCTGGAGAAGACATTCAAATACAAGTAGACAACTGGTGCCTGACAGCTAGTTATACAACCGAACAATGTGGAGCTATGCATAAGTAATTAGGAGTAAAATAAACAAAAGTAGCAGATTCAAAATTGCTGTTCCGTAGCATTACAAAGGTGAGATTCCCTGTTCACGAATTCCAGATAATAATACCAGTATATCTAAGTTGGCATTTCGAAAATTTGTGACTCCTTAAATCCGTATCGAACTCAATAAAAACGGATTTGTGTCATGATTTCAGATATATATCTTTCTCTTGTGATGAAATCCACGGTTTTATCATAAGATTGCCATAATATTTTAATACGAACATATATTGGGCTCTGT
>NC_142950.1:2321548-2324048 GCF_046866305.1 Octopus bimaculoides | reverse complement strand
CGTATGTGTATATTTGTATATATAAATATACGTATATGCATGCATATGTATATTTATGTGCGTATGTATATGTAGGAAATCTATACTTTAGTTAATGGGAAAACAGAAAATAACCATAACAACAACACCACCACCAGTCAAATGAACAATTACAACAACAATCACAACAAAACAAAAATGTAAAGAAGTAAAATATTAGAAAGAAGAAACCGGGAGTAACAAGAGGATGAACATTTGTAGCAACAACAAAACGCATATAAAACAAGAGGAAAAAAAAAAGAAAATGAAAAGCAGACGTACAACTCAAATTAAGGAGAAAACGATAAAGTAAATAAAAAAACATGAAAATAAATACAAAAATCATAGGAAAGAAAAGAAAAGAAAAAAGAAAATATTCAACAAGCAAAGAAATTGAAAAAAAAAAAAAAACAAAAACTAGTAAATGTTAAAATGAAAGAGAAATACATAAAAATATGGAAAGAAGAAAAGAAATTAGAAGACCTTCGGCAAAGGGGGAACAACTATTGAACATGAATCAAATAGCAGAAGACGGCGATGAGACCTCCTCCAGGTGGCGCAAGTGTATGTGTGTTTGAAATTTTGTGCACACATACAATATATATGTCTGTGTGTGCGTGTGTGTAATTATATATATATATATATTGATATATATATATATATAATATATATATATATTGTGTGTGTGTCTGTTTATGTAAGTGAATATAACTGTAAAATACGTATAATATGGAAGGAACAAGGAAACAATTCAAAATGGCGGGTGGTTTTTGGAAGAAACAGCTTGATCTTAAAAAAAGAAAACGAAACTAAAATTATTGTTGCTGCTGCTGCTGTTGTTGCTGTTCTTATTATTGTTATTATTTGTTGTTACTGTTGTTTTAATAGTAGTAATTGAAGTAGTAGTTGTGGTAGTAGTGTTGATGGTAATGAAACAATAATAATAATATTGATAGTGACGATAGCATTGATATATACGAATCCGAATAAAGACATCAAGAAAAAAGATCTGGAATAAAAGCAATTTGAGTAAATACTTTGCAGAAAGTTTTCCTTGTGCGTCGAGTTTTATTGTGAAGTCTTTTGTTGTTTGCTTGGAAGGAGATTTATTATTTAGCAAAAAAGATTGGCACAATGCATAAATGGATATCAAGGCGATCGTTACAGCTGATCAGAGTGGAAGTTCAAATCTTTACTTAACTATTTGTTGAAATTCAGAAACGGGAAGACATTAGAATTTTCAGACTTGTGAAAGGGAAATAATGTGTACATCGTGTATTGTAGTGTATAATATTGTCGGTTCGAATCCTGATCGGAGTAGGGTGTTGTAAACTTCAGAAGAGAAAGTCATTTTATTTCACGTTGTCTTTATTTACTCGTAAAGTAAAATCAGTGCAAACGGGAAATGAGTTCGCTGTTTCCCTCCATCGGTGGTCCGTTGGATGAAGGGTAGGGGAAACAGAGAGAGGGTGTCTATGTCGATAAAACAAAAGGAGAAGGAGGAGGACCAGAAGGAGAAGAGGCGAAAGAGGAGTGGAAGGAAAAGGAGGAGAAGAAAGAAAAGTAGAAGGAAAAGCAGAAGGAAAAGCAGAAGAAATAGGAAAAGAAGACATTGACTAGGATCCGATAATAAAGTAAATAATCTTCGCAAAAGTCTGATCATATGCCTATACAATTTCGAACTTAGGCAAAATGGCAACAGTTTGAAGGCGATGTTAATCAAATATATCACCCCCAGAAATACCCTGGAATATTATTTTCTTCATCCTGGAGGGATGAATGAAGGAATTTTTATGCGATACGTTAAAAACGGTAACTATATTCTGCGCAACATTTCATCCAACGTTTGAATTGATTTGTCAATCCATTGGTGAAGTTTTGCTCGGGTTAAATTTGCTGTGATGAACCATCGACGTTACATGTACAAAGAAATCAACATCATATCCTATACTGAAAGAAATCAACATCATATCCTTAACATCATGATTTATGGTCTTCTCCGACCCAGCCTCCTTTATAGACAGTTACTTTATGCCCAAATTACTACTCCTAATATCTTGACAATATTCATGACCATACCTAGCCATGAGTTGTCAACTCCTTCTTGCTCCTCATTCCAAACAGACACAGTCCTCTACTCTTAGATTTATTAGTTGATAAAAGACAAATAGTTTAGAAATAGACCACAATCCTTCACAAGCTATGACCCCAGTAAGCCTCATGCTTTTCTTGGACGTGTAGTATATTCTTAGCTACAATAGTGACAACATGGATTTCTTCCATCTTCTTGCTCTGTTACAGAATTTGAGTAAAATTATATTGTGTCCGACTGATAAAAATTCCATTTATTTGTGAAGCTAATGATATCCTCACATTTAAATTGATGTAATGATTGCATTGTTCAATTAAATGGAGTCGCTTGAAACGGTCGTACTCCATCACCTCTTGACATCCTGTTGCTTATTTTGATTATATATATATA
>NC_142950.1:2311548-2316548 GCF_046866305.1 Octopus bimaculoides | reverse complement strand
ATATATATATATATATATATATATATATATATATATATATATATATATATATATACACACACACACATATGATTGCATATAACTCATACACGATACATGAAATAAACATAAATTTAGTCTAGCTGCGACAGAACATAACTCGTGAATAAATCATAAGATTTATCTCTAGTTTATATATTTTACGGCGAGACTGAAAATTGTTATTAAAAGAAACCAAAGTGTGTATGATTTCCACAAAGACATTATTTAAAGCAACGGTGCCTCGGTACTTTATTAATATCCACGCATGCAATATTTTTACATATATATATATATATATATACATATATACGTATATCTATATAACTTTTCTGTTATATTCGTTTCTCTCATTGGTCAGTGGCCATACTTGAGCACTGCCTTGAAAGTTTTTGGTCGGAATAATCTACGTTAGTTCTTATTGTTTTAAAGCCTACTACTTTTTTATCATTTACTTTTGCACCCCTCCCACGCGCGTGCAGGCACATGCAGACCTAATTATGAGCAACTAGTTCATAGATAATAAAAACTTTCTGGACATCTATCTATAAACATTTACTTCCCTGATTTTGCCGTTTTTCTGATATATTTGTGATTACTACTGTATAACTAACACATAAATGCTCCCATGTTAGTAATATAAGTCTGTGCATCTCTTAACTATATACATATATATAATTTTATATCAGGGATACCCCTTGTACCATGCTGTTTATTCACTTTGATCGTAGTGGATAGTCTCGTGAATACAATTCCTTTACTCTCTCTGACCTACCTACCTTTCCATTTATCTACCTACCTACCTATGTATCTATCTATCTATCTATCTACCTACCTACCTACCTACCTACCTTTCCATTTATCTACCTATCTACTTACCTACCTACCTACCTATCTATCTATAGGTAATTAATTTTGGTGAGAATATGGTACCAGGATATTGTACAGTAGTCTAAACACACACACATTCACACATACACAAACAAACAAACACACACACACACAAAGAGAGAGAGAGAAAAACATACACAAATATATTATCTACTACATACACATGTCAGTGTATAGTGTACACACACACACACACACACACACACAATCTTTATGCACATACTTAAATAATGAAATAACAACTTAAATGTAGACCAAGTAAAATTAAATACTAAATAATATTTCCTAAATTAGACACCAGCCAGCAACTAACGGGAGAAGTTCAGTCGATTGCCACCATCGACTGCGATATTATAATAAATAATGCCATCTTATGTGTCTCTGTTTTAGAAGAATATTTATTATTAATGCCTCAGCATTGAAAATTATGTTCCCCAGGAGGATGAAGTTGAACAGTTGATATTCAAATGAAAGATGTACAGTTATTTAGTAGGCCATGGCATGTGTAAAACACTGGCACACATGCAGCCATATTTATCATATGTGATATATATATATATATATATATATATATATATATATATATATATATATATAGTGTGTGTGTCTATCAATCTCTCTCTCTAAATATATATATCTATATGAATATATATGTACATATAAACACACACACACACACACATATATATATATATATATATATATATATATATATATGCATATTTACTTACATATATACGCACACCCACACGCATATATATATATATATATATATATATATATATATGCACATATGTATTATATATCTACGTATATATACAAAATTAAACTGGAAAGTGAAAATTTTCTGGTTGTTATTTATTCTCCATTACACGTATTTCATTTGCTAATAGGAATTATAAGGATTTACGTGTTGCGTACACCTGTAAGGTGATTGGTATGAGAAATTCGTCTTAATAATTCTTTTTCGCAAATGAAATATATGTAATTGAAAATAAATAATAAAAAAAATTTCCCTTTTTCCTGTTTTGTTATACAATAATTCCGCAAATACTATTTCCATAATTCTCAATATTAATACGTATTTCGTCTTACAGCAGCAACTGTGGATACATTTGATTGTAGTAATTGAATAAGTAGACGAATTGAATTTCCAGACGAAATAAATGGGATTTGCTTCAGCTATCTGTATATAAATATGTGTATGTTTATATATACATATATATGAATAAAAGACACGAGATCTTTTCGTCAGACTGACTCAAACTAAGAAGAACGCGCGCTGAGTATTCAAACTGCATGCCACTAAAATACAGTTTTAACTGTAGTTGAAGGTGTGATTTCGTGAGTGCCTTATCCAAAGCAGCTAGAAGTGGCTCCCCCTTGAGTCGGTAGGCATAGGTTAAAATAGAAAGGAAAGGTAAACAGTTTGGCAAGACTTGACAGGGACGTTTAATTTAATTTAGCTATATCATAAAGCTATATAATTAAGGGTATTATAGCTTTATGATATAGCTAAATTAATTTAAATGTCCTTGTCAAGTCTTGCCAAATTGTTAGCTTAAATGGAAGGGAAACGCAAAGTATAATGCACTTGTCATCATAGTTGCCTTCGTCATCGTTTCCGCCAAAATAGTTTACACTGCCACCTCGGACACGTCCACCGTCGACCATTCCAGAACTTGCATAGGTACTAGCAACAGCAACACGATAAACAAGTATATCACCGCCACCATAACCACAATCTGCCCCTCCCCGCTTCAACCACCACCACCAGAACCATCATCATCATGATCACCATCAGCATCACCAACCAGCACTAGCATCATCGTCAGGATCACCACCATCACCATCACCATCATTATTATCAATATCGCAACGACGAAGACGATGATAAAGATGATGATGATATTGATGATGGTGCTGATGACGACAATGATGCTGACGAGTGCTGCTGCTGCTGCTGTTGATGATGACGTGAATAGTGATGACGATCGATTAGAATAGAAACTATGGTCGATGGAGGAGAGAATTTTTTTCGAAAGAGAATGTTTTTTGTGTAAATAAGAGATGAATTGGGTTTTGTAAGAAACACATCAACAGTCACCGCATTGGATCATCCACCTCAGATACATTTAAGATTCTGCATCTTTTGCTTATACTGTCCCTAGCAGCTCGATATTGAATAAAATGTCCTTTAAACAAGTACCCTCAGGTACTTTGCGACGTGGCAGATATATCTTCGGAAATTCGATAGAAAGAAGAGCAGACAAAAGAAAACGTATAAAACAACGAAGTTTTTTTTATCTTTCATTATATTTTATATTTAATATAAAAGATTCTAAAGAATTCTACTCTGCATCAATATGTATATATATATGTGTGTGTGTGTGTGTGTGTGGCAGTGGGGGGGGGGGGTAATTACGTCTGTATGTGTATTTATACCTATATATATATATATATATAAATATACATAAAATCTACAGACGCATATACATGTCCTTATTTACAGCGAGAAATATAAAGGCAGATATATATGTATGTACCCTTATATAAATACATAGATATGTATACACACACACACACACACACACACACACACATTTATATGTATGTATATATATGTGTGTGTGTGTGTGTGTAGTTCAAGCATGTGTTAATGTACATATGAATATGTGCGTAAATGTATGCTCTTCAAACAGATGTGTATATACGGACACATGTATGTACGTACATATACACAGAACGGGTTCCAGTAAACTTTTCAACGTAACTACCAATATAGCCGCACTTTAATGGCAAGAACTCGTAGATCAGAAATTTTGAAAATTAAAGGTGTCTATTTACTTCCTGCATGTCTGTGTATATATATATATAAATATATATGTGTGTGTGTGTGAGTCTTATATATATATATATATATATATATATATGTATATGTATATATGTATATGTAGACAGAGGTCGTAGCCTCAAGACTTTAAAGTACCAGGATCTGACCCAGCACCTTCCATTTTCATTGCTGGGAGAAAGAAAGAAAATATTATGAGGAGACTAAGGAGAGTAAAAACAAAGACGTTTCATCTGTATTAGAAATTAATTTATCGTGATTGAAAAGATGAAAGGAATTACGCATAACCACAAAGAATAAATACATCATCTTCTCCCTTTCCCAGCTATGGTCACCGTAGAGCCTCAATCTGATGGAGGATGTTGAGGTAACCTGGCTGCACTACACAAAGCAGATTAACTCAGTGAAACAGATGACGTACAGGAGGCGGAGTAGGTTGTGAGGTTCCGTAGAGGGAAGGCGTGATTGATATACATGGGGCAGGCGATGAGAAGCGTAGCTCACAAATTTGGAAAAAAAATCTATGACAACCACTAAACTGGACAGCACTTCACAGTACAAAAGATCCCGTGTCTTTTTCATCTTAGGATAAGGATCTCGTACTGTGACAACTCGGGTTTCAAAGAACTACAGCCATTCAACATTCAGCGAACCGACTTCATGGATTTGCGTCTGGACAAATTTTTGTCTGAAGTACCAAGGAAGATCATATCGCGGCAGAATGTGCAAAATAGAGCAGCACCATCTACCTCGCTCCTCCACCGAAAGCCCTACAGAAAAGAATCCAAAAACACACTGAAATGAGGTGCTCTAGTATGGCCTCAGCCATCAGTAAAAGAAATATATCCAAACTTGATGAGGTCCTCAAAACGGTAGGCGTTGTCAGAATTTCTGTGCATGCAAATGAGCGTTTCCATTTTCTGCTCCGTATAATTTCTGTCTCGATTGTGATATTGCATATTACATCTTTATGGTACTAATTAGGGTTTTATTGTATATGATTGCATCGGTTTGTGATTTTGAAAATAGATTGTCCTGTCATCTTTCGGACAGGTATATGTTTGTGGTGTTAAATCTGGATTTAAAATAGTGGAGGGTGAATAATCGGATTACATTCGCAGACAACAGATCCGTCACATCAAGAGGATCATTTTTATGTCAGGAGCCTACATAATTACCTTGATAGAGCTACCATGAATAAAAATATATCTCGATGTCTAATTAAAATTACCAAAGCAAT
>NC_142950.1:2304048-2306548 GCF_046866305.1 Octopus bimaculoides | reverse complement strand
ATATATATATATATATAAAGCCATATAATATATTCACACGCACATATGTGCATCGGCATACACGCACGTAAATACACGTACTCACACATGCCTATAAATGTATGCCTGTCTGTGTGTGTGTGTGTATGCTGTTAATTGTATCCAACTCTGTCGTATACACACCATCGTCTTCTCTCGCTCCACCGCTTCGAACTTTTGTGTTTTAATATTTATAAAGCGCCTGAAACAGTCTATTTTTTGTCTCCCTTTCCATCGCTCTTTCACTCTCTGTACCACTCTGTCACTGTCGTTCTGCCCCGTCACTCTCTCAAACTATCTCTCTTCATTCGATTTTGTTTTTGCTATGTCTATATTTTTACCTATATCTCCACTTCATTAGAATTTTCCCGAAATAATTTGTTTGGCATGAGAACTAGTGCCAAACACCACAGATGTCCGTCTCATTAGTCCCTTTTGATACTATTCTTGGATTCTATTTCATGCTAAATTTTCTTCCTGTATGGTAGTTCAGTTGTTGTTGTTGTCTTTGTTTTCGATTTCATAGATGTTTATTTTGTTGTTTGAAATTTATACCACTAAAATACGATTGCGTTTTAGTATAAAATCATTATTATTGTTTTTAGAATATAAATATATCCTGTGGTAAAGAGAGGCGTAGAATCTCGGATAAGTGTTCGAATTAATGATGCGTCTCTCAGGCCTTTTGTTTTCAAACCCCATTGGAAAAAATGACGCCAAATAAATCCGGGTTTATTCATTTTAGCAAGCTGATATTACTACTTGTTAGTGGAGGCGCAATGGCCCAGTGGTTGGGGTAGCGGACTCGCGGTCATAGGATCGCGGTTTCGATTCCCAGACCGGGCGTTGTGAGTGTTTATTGAGCGAAAGCACTTAAAGCTCCACGAGGCTCCGGCAGGGGATGGTGGCGAACCCTGCTGTACTCTTTCACCACAACTTTCTCTCACTCTTACTTCCTGTTTCTGTTGTGCCTTTAATTCAAAGGGTCAGCCTTGTTACACTGTGTCACGCTGAATCTCCCCCGAGAACTACGTTAAGGGTACACGTGTCTGTGGAGTGCTTAGCCACTTGCACGTTAATTTCACGATCAGGCTGTTCCGTTCATCGGATCAACTGGAACCCCTGACGTCGTAAGCGACGGAGTGCCAACAACAATTACCACTTGATATTTGTTATTTTGGCACTCGAGCTACGACTGCGGAGTCCAACAGATTTTCGTGCATTGAAAACATTTTCTGTCAGAGGATGTGACTGCATACCTACACAAATGAATGGGCGGAAAACAAAGAAATTAGAAAACAAGTGTATATAAAAGTAGTTTTTAAACAGCGAATGGTAATGGGCGCCGGCAGAGCAGAATAGTAATCAAAGGTATGCTTTGGTAAGAAGAAAAAGGAATCTTTGAGAACCACTGGCTCAATGCATTCCTTCATTATTTTAGACGGTGAGAGGGCAGCGAGCTGGCAGAAACGGTAGCACGCTGGGCGAAGAGCTTAGCGGTATTTTGTCTGCCGCTACGTTCTGAGTTTAAATTCCACTGAGGTCGACTTTGCCTTCCATCCTTTCGGGGTCGATTAAATAAGTACCAGTTACGCACTGGAGTCGATATAATCGACTTAATTCGTTTGTTTGTGCCTCCTTGTAGGCAGTAAAGAAATAAGAAATATTAGCACGCCGGGCGAAGAGCTTAGCAGTAGTTCGTCTGTCTTTGCGTTCTGACTTCAAATGCTATCGGGGTCAACTTTGCCTTTCATCCTCTCGGGGTCGATAAATTAAGTACCGGTTGCGTACTGGGGTTGATCTAATCGATCAGCCCCTCCGCAAAAATCTTGGGCCTTGTGCCTAGAGTAGAAAAGAATCATTATCACGCCGGGCGAATTGCTTAGCGGTATTTGATCTGTCTTCATGCTCTGAGTTCAAATGCCATCAGCGTCGACTTGGCCAGTTATCTTTTTGGGGTCGATAAATCAAGTATGAGTTACGCACTGGGGTAGCTGTAATCGACTTAATCCCTTATCTCAAAGTTGAGGCCTTGTCCTTGCAGTAGAAATATTTAGTTTAGACGGTGAGTGTCGTGGATAGACACATCGTTGGAAAAATACCTTGCAATGTTTGTTCCGTGCTTTTGCATTCCGAGTTGAAATACCGCCGAATGCATCTTTGGTTTCATCGTTTCGGTGTGGAGAAGATATGATACCAGTTAAATACAGAGGACAAGGGTGTCACTAAATCTCCTCCTGCAAGATTCCAGGTCTTCTGCACGTGTTTCAAGCAATTATTTCAAACGGTAAGGTGTGATTTAAGGGATGTTTTGCTGTAATTTTAGTGAGCAGCTATACAGTATACCAGCCAGAAAATGTCGATAAACTGCGACACCTACTTCTCTCTTTTCTTCTCTCCCTATGTGTCTCTCTCTCTCTTTCTCACATCATTTGTGTTTCCATAGAAACGTATTGACTTTTACCAGAACCGAATGAAACAT
>NC_142950.1:2234048-2299048 GCF_046866305.1 Octopus bimaculoides | reverse complement strand
CGGAGAGCTACGGAGCTTCGTTCTTGCTCTTGTTTTCAACGTACGATCGTTCTGCCGCAGAGCTACGGAGCTTCGTCCGTTGCTCATGTTTTCAACGTACGTTCGTTCTGCCGAAGATCTACGGAGCTTCGTCCGTTGCTCTTGATTTCTACGTACGCTCGTTCTGCCGGAAAGCTACGGAGCTTCGTTCGTTGCTCTTGTTTTCAACGTACGCTCGTTCTGCCGGAGAGCTATGGGGCTTTGTCCGTTGCTCTTGTTTTCAACGTACGTTCGTTCTGCCGGAGAGCTACGGAGCTTCGTCCGTTTCTCTTGTTTTCAACGTACGCCCGTTCTGCCGGAGAGCTAGGGAGCTGCGTCCGTTGCTCTTGTTTTCAACGTACGCTCGTTCTGCCGGAGAGCTACGGATCTTCGTCCGTTGCTCTTGTTTTCAAAGTACGCTCGTTCTGCCGGAGAGCTACGGAGCTTCGTCCGTTGCTCTTGTCTTCAACGTACGCTCGTTCTGCCGGAGAGATACGGAGCTTCGTTCGTTGCTCTTGTTTTCAACGTACGCTCGTTCTGCCGGAGAGCAACGGAGCTTCGTCCGTTGCTCTTGTTTTCAACGTACGCTCGTTCTGCAAGAAAGCTACGGAGCTTCGACCGATGCTCTTGTTTTCAACGTACGTTCGTACTGCCGAATGTCTACGGAGCTTCGTCCGTTGCTCTTGTTTTCAACGTACGCTCGTTCTGCCAGAGAGCTACGGAGCTTCGTCCGTTGCTCTTGTTTTCAAAGTACGCTCGTTCTGCCGGAGTGCTACGTAGCTTCGTCTATTTCTCTTGTTTTCAAAGTACACACTTTCTACCGGAGAGCTACGGAGCTTCGTCCGTTGCTCTTGTTTTCAACGTACGTTCTTTCTGCCGGAGAGCTACGGAGCTTCGTCCGTTGCTCTTGTTTTCAACGTACGTTCGTTCTGCCGAAGATCTACGGAGCTTCGTCCGTTGCTCTTGATTTCTACGTACGCTCGTTCTGCCGGAAAGCTACGGAGCTTCGTTCGTTGCTCTTGTTTTCAACGTACGCTCGTTCTGCCGGAGAGCTATGGGGCTTTGTCCGTTGCTCTTGTATTCAACGTACGTTCGTTCTGCCGGAGAGCTACGGAGCTTCGTCCGTTTCTCTTGTTTTCAACGTACGCTCGTTCTGCCGGAGAGCTAGGGAGCTGCGTCCGTTGCTCTTGTTTTCAACGTACGCTCGTTCTGCCGGGGAGCTACGGAGATTCGTCCGTTGCTCTTGTTTTCAACGTACGCTCGTTCTGCCGGAGAGATACGGAGCTTGGTCCGTTGCTCTTGTTTTCAACGTACGCTCGTTCTACCGGAGAGATACAGAGCTTCGTTCGTTGCTCTTGTTTTCAACGTACGTTCGTACTGCCGAATGTCTACGGAGCTTCGTCCGTTGCTCTTGTTTTCAACGTACGCTCGTTCTGCCAGAGAGCTACGGAGCTTCGTCCGTTGCTCTTGTTTTCAAAGTACACTCTTTCTGCCGGAGAGCTACGGAGCTTCGTTCTTGCTCTTGTTTTCAACGTACGCTCGTTCTGCCAGAAAGCCACGGAGCTTCGTCCGTTGCTCTTGTTTTTTAAGGTACGATCGTTCTGCCGGAGTGCTACGGAGCTTCGTCCATTGCGCTTGTTTTCAACGTACGCTCGTTCTGCCGGAGAGCTATGTAGCTTCGTCCGTTGCTCTAGTTTTCAACGTACGTTCGTCCTGCCGAAGAGATACGGGGCTTCGTCCGTTGCTCTTGTTTTCAACGTACGCTCGTTCTGCCGGAGAGCTACGTAGCTTCGTCCGTTGCTCTTGTTTTCAAAATACGCTCGTTCTGCCGGAGAGCTACGGAGCTTCGTCCTTTGCCCTTGTTTTCAACGTACGGTCGTTCTGCGAGAAAGCTACGGAGCTTCGTCCGTTGTTCTTGTTTTCAAAGTACGCTCGGTCTGCCGGAGAACTACGGAGCTCCGTCCGTTGCTCTTGTTTTCAACGTACGCTCGTTCTGCCAGAGAGCTACGGAGCTTCGTCCGTTGCTCCTGTTTTCAAAGTACGCTCGTTCTGCCGGAGTGCTACGTAGCTTCGTCTATTGCTCTTGTTTTCAAAGTACGCTCTTTCTGCCGGAGAGCTACGGAGCTTCGTCCGTTGCTCTTGTTTTTAAGGTACGCTCGTTCTGCCGGAGAGCTACGGAGCTTCGTCCATTGCTCTTGTTTTCAACGTACGCTCGTTCTGCCGGAGAGCTATGTAGCTTCGTCCGTTGCTCTTGTTTTCAACGTACGTTCTTTCTGCCGGAGAGCTACGGAGCTTCGTCCGTTGCTCTTGTTTTCAACGTACGTTCTTTCTGCCGGAGAGCTACGGAGCTTCGTCCGTTGCTCTTGTTTTCAACGTACGTTCGTTCTGCCGAAGATCTACGGAGCTTCGTCCGTTGCTCTTGATTTCTACGTACGCTCGTTCTGCCGGAAAGCTACGGAGCTTCGTTCGTTGCTCTTGTTTTCAACGTACGCTCGTTCTGCCGGAGAGCTATGGAGCTTTGTCCGTTGCTCTTGTTTTCAACGTACGTTCGTTCTGCCGGAGAGCTACGGAGCTTCGTCCGTTTCTTTTGTTTTCAACGTACGCTCGTTCTGCCGGAGAGCTAGGGAGCTGCGTCCGTTGCTCTTGTTTTCAACGTACGCTCGTTCTGCCGGAGAGATACGGAGCTTCGTTCGTTGCTCTTGTTTTCAACGTACGTTCGTACTGCCGAATGTCTACGGAGCTTCGTCCGTTGCTCTTGTTTTCAACGTACGCTCGTTCTGCCAGAGAGCTACGGAGCTTCGTCCGTTGCTCTTGTTTTCAAAGTACGCTCGTTCTGCCGGAGTGCTACGTAGCTTCGTCTATTTCTCTTGTTTTCAAAGAACACTCTTTCTGCCGGAGAGCTACGGAGCTTCGTTCTTGCTCTTGTTTTCAACGTACGCTCGTTCTGCCAGAAAGCCACGGAGCTTCGTCCGTTGCTCTTGTTTTTTAAGGTACGGTCGTTCTGCCGGAGAGCTACGGAGCTTCGTCCATTGCGCTTGTTTTCAACGTACGCTCGTTCTGCCGGAGAGCTATGTAGCTTCGTCCGTTGCTCTAGTTTTCAACGTACGTTCGCCCTGCCGAAGAGATACGGGGCTTCGTCCGATGCTCTTGTTTTCAACGTACGCTCGTTCTGGCGGAGAGCTACTGAGCTTCGTCCGTTGCTCTTGTTTTCAACGTACGCTCGTTCTGCCGGAGAGCTACGTAGCTTCGTCCGTTGCTCTTGTTTTCAAAGTACGCTCGTTCTGCCGGAGAGCTACGGAGCTTCGTCCTTTGCCCTTGTTTTCAACGTACGCTCGTTCTGCGAGAAAGCTACGGAGCATCGTCCGTTGTTCTTGTTTTCAAAGTACGCTCGTTCTGCCGGAGAACTACGGATCTCCGTCCGTTGCTCTTGTTTTCAACGTACGCTCGTTCTGCCAGAGAGCTACGGAGCTTCTTCCGTTGCTCCTGTTTTCAAAGTACGCTCGTTCTGCCGGAGTGCTACGTAGCTTCCGCTATTGCTCTTGTTTTCAAAGTACGCTCTTTCTGCCGGAGAGCTACGGAGCTTCGTCCGTTGCTCTTGTTTTTAAGGTACGCTCGTTCTGCCGGAGAGCTACGGAGCTTCGTCCATTGTTCTTGTTTTCAACGTACGCTCGTTCTGCCGGAGAGCTATGTAGCTTCGTCCGTTGCTCTTGTTTTCAACGTACGTTCGTCCTGCCGAAGAGATACGGGGCTTCGACCGTTGCTCTTGTTTTCAACGTACGCTCGTTCTGCCGCAGAGTTACTGAGCTTCGTCCGTTGCTCTAGTTTTCAACGTACGTTCGTCCTGCCGAAGAGATACGGGGCTTCGTCCGTTGCTCTTGTTTTCAACGTACGCTCGTTCTGCCGGAGAGCTACTGAGCTTCGTCCGTTGCTCTTGTTTTCAACGTACGCTCGTTCTGCCGCAGAGCAACGGAGCTTCGTCCGTTGCTCTTGTTTTCAACGTACGCTCGTTCTGCCGGAGAGCTACGTAGCTTCGTCCGTTGCTCTTGTTTTCAAAGTACGCTCGTTCTGCCGGTGAGCTACGGAGCTTCGTCCTTTGCCCTTGTTTTCAACGTACGCTCGTTCTGCGAGAAAGCTACGGAACTTCGTCCGTTGTTCTTGTTTT
Source organism: Octopus bimaculoides (assembly GCF_046866305.1). Lineage (NCBI taxonomy): Eukaryota > Metazoa > Mollusca > Cephalopoda > Octopoda > Octopodidae > Octopus > Octopus bimaculoides. The sequence continues at coordinate 2,294,868 of NC_142950.1, read as the reverse complement.
CAAAGTACGCTCGTTCTGCCGGAGAACTACGGAGCTTCGTCCGTTGCTCTTGTTTTCAATGTACGCTCGTTCTGCCGCAGAGCAACGGAGCTTCGGCCGTTGCTCTTGTTTTCAACGTACGCTCGTTCTGCCGGAGAGATACGGAGCTTGGTCCGTTGCTCTTGTTTTCAACGTACGCTCGTTCTGCCGGAGAGATACGGAGCTTCGTTCGTTGCTCTTGTTTTCAACGTACGTTCGTACTGCCGAATGTCTACGGAGCTTCGTCCGTTGCTCTTGTTTTCAAAGTACGCTCGTTCTGCCGGAGTGCTACGTAGCTTCGTCCGTTACTCTTGTTTTCAAAGTACGCTCGTTCTGCAGGAGAGCTACGGAGCATCGTCCTTTGCCCTTGTTTTCAACGTACGCTCGTTCTGCGAGAAAGCTACGGAGCTTCGTCCGTTGTTCTTGTTTTCAAAGTACGCTCGTTCTGCCGGAGAACTACGGAGCTTCGTCCGTTGCTCTTGTTTTCAACGTACGCTCGTTCTGCCAGAGAGCTACGGAGCTTCGTCCGTTGCTCCTGTTTTCAAAGTACGCTCGTTCTGCCGGAGTGCTACGTAGCTTCGTCTATTGCTCTTGTTTTCAACGTACGCTCTTTCTGCCGGAGAGCTACGGAGCTTCGTCCGTTGCTCTTGTTTTCAACGTACGCTCGTTCTGCCGGAGAGCTACGGAGCTTCGTCCGTTGCTCTTGTTTTCAACGTACGCTCGTTCTGCCGGAGAGCTACGGAGCTTCGTCCGTTGCCTTGTTTTCAACGTACGTTCTTTCGGCCGGAGAGCTACGGAGCTTCGTCCGTTGCTCTTGATTTCAACGTACGTTCGTTCTGCCGAAGATCTACGGAGCTTCGTCCGTTGCGCTTGATTTCTCCGTACGCTCGTTCTGCCGGAGAGCTATGGAGCTTCGTCCGTTGCTCTTGTTTTCAACGTACGCTCTTTCTGCCGGAGAGCTACTGAGCTTCGTCCGTTGCTCTTGTTTTCAACGTACGTTCTTTCTGCCGGAGAGCTACGGAGCTTCGTCCGTTGCTCTTGTTTTCAACGTACGTTCTTTCTGCCGGAGAGCTACGGAGCTTCGTCCGTTGCTCTTGTTTTCAACGTACGTTCGTTCTGCCGAAGATCTACGGAGCTTCGTCCGTTGCTCTTGATTTCTACGTACGCTCGTTCTGCCGGAAAGCTACGGAGCTTCGTTCGTTGCTCTTGTTTTCAACGTACGCTCGTTCTGCCGGAGAGCTACGGAGCTTCGTCCGTTTCTCTTGTTTTCAACGTACGCTCGTTCTGCCGGAGAGCTAGGGAGCTGCGTCCGTTGCTCTTGTTTTCAACGTACTCTCGTTCTGCCGGAGAGCTACGGATCTTCGTCCGTTGCTCTTGTCTTCAACGTACACTCGTTCTGCCGGGGAGCTACGGAGATTCGTCCGTTGCTCTTGTTTTCAACGTACGCTCGTTCTGCCGGAGAGATACGGAGCTTGGTCCGTTGCTCTTGTTTTCAACGTACGCTCGTTCTACCGGAGAGATACAGAGCTTCGTTCGTTGCTCTTGTTTTCAACGTACGTTCGTACTGCCGAATGTCTACGGAGCTTCGTCCGTTGCTCTTGTTTTCAACGTACGCTCGTTCTGCCAGAGAGCTACGGAGCTTCGTCCGTTGCTCTTGTTTTCAAAGTACACTCTTTCTGCCGGAGAGCTACGGAGCTTCGTTCTTGCTCTTGTTTTCAACGTACGCTCGTTCTGCCAGAAAGCCACGGAGCTTCGTCCGTTGCTCTTGTTTTTTAAGGTACGATCGTTCTGCCGGAGTGCTACGGAGCTTCGTCCATTGCGCTTGTTTTCAACGTACGCTCGTTCTGCCGGAGAGCTATGTAGCTTCGTCCGTTGCTCTAGTTTTCAACGTACGTTCGTCCTGCCGAAGAGATACGGGGCTTCGTCCGTTGCTCTTGTTTTCAACGTACGCTCGTTCTGCCGGAGAGCTACGTAGCTTCGTCCGTTGCTCTTGTTTTCAAAATACGCTCGTTCTGCCGGAGAGCTACGGAGCTTCGTCCTTTGCCCTTGTTTTCAACGTACGGTCGTTCTGCGAGAAAGCTACGGAGCTTCGTCCGTTGTTCTTGTTTTCAAAGTACGCTCGGTCTGCCGGAGAACTACGGAGCTCCGTCCGTTGCTCTTGTTTTCAACGTACGCTCGTTCTGCCAGAGAGCTACGGAGCTTCGTCCGTTGCTCCTGTTTTCAAAGTACGCTCGTTCTGCCGGAGTGCTACGTAGCTTCGTCTATTGCTCTTGTTTTCAAAGTACGCTCTTTCTGCCGGAGAGCTACGGAGCTTCGTCCGTTGCTCTTGTTTTTAAGGTACGCTCGTTCTGCCGGAGAGCTACGGAGCTTCGTCCATTGCTCTTGTTTTCAACGTACGCTCGTTCTGCCGGAGAGCTATGTAGCTTCGTCCGTTGCTCTTGTTTTCAACGTACGTTCTTTCTGCCGGAGAGCTACGGAGCTTCGTCCGTTGCTCTTGTTTTCAACGTACGTTCTTTCTGCCGGAGAGCTACGGAGCTTCGTCCGTTGCTCTTGTTTTCAACGTACGTTCGTTCTGCCGAAGATCTACGGAGCTTCGTCCGTTGCTCTTGATTTCTACGTACGCTCGTTCTGCCGGAAAGCTACGGAGCTTCGTTCGTTGCTCTTGTTTTCAACGTACGCTCGTTCTGCCGGAGAGCTATGGAGCTTTGTCCGTTGCTCTTGTTTTCAACGTACGTTCGTTCTGCCGGAGAGCTACGGAGCTTCGTCCGTTTCTTTTGTTTTCAACGTACGCTCGTTCTGCCGGAGAGCTAGGGAGCTGCGTCCGTTGCTCTTGTTTTCAACGTACGCTCGTTCTGCCGGAGAGATACGGAGCTTCGTTCGTTGCTCTTGTTTTCAACGTACGTTCGTACTGCCGAATGTCTACGGAGCTTCGTCCGTTGTTCTTGTTTTCAACGTACGCTCGTTCTGCCAGAGAGCTACGGAGCTTCGTCCGTTGCTCTTGTTTTCAAAGTACGCTCGTTCTGCCGGAGTGCTACGTAGCTTCGTCTATTTCTCTTGTTTTCAAAGTACACTCTTTCTGCCGGAGAGCTACGGAGCTTCGTTCTTGCTCTTGTTTTCAACGTACGCTCGTTCTGCCAGAAAGCCACGGAGCTTCGTCCGTTGCTCTTGTTTTTTAAGGTACGGTCGTTTTGCCGGAGAGCTACGGAGCTTCGTCCATTGCGCTTGTTTTCAACGTACGCTCGTTCTGCCGGAGAGCTATGTAGCTTCGTCCGTTGCTCTAGTTTTCAACGTACATTCGCCCTGCCGAAGAGATACGGGGCTTCGTCCGTTGCTCTTGTTTTCAACGTACGCTCGTTCTGGCGGAGAGCTACTGAGCTTCGTCCGTTGCTCTTGTTTTCAACGTACGCTCGTTCTGCCGGAGAGCTACGTAGCTTCGTCCGTTGCTCTTGTTTTCAAAATACGCTCGTTCTGCCGGAGAGCTACGGAGCTTCGTCCTTTGCCCTTGTTTTCAACGTACGGTCGTTCTGCGAGAAAGCTACGGAGCTTCGTCCGTTGTTCTTGTTTTCAAAGTACGCTCGGTCTGCCGGAGAACTACGGAGCTCCGTCCGTTGCTCTTGTTTTCAACGTACGCTCGTTCTGCCAGAGAGCTACGGAGCTTCGTCCGTTGCTCCTGTTTTCAAAGTACGCTCGTTCTGCCGGAGTGCTACGTAGCTTCGTCTATTGCTCTTGTTTTCAAAGTACGCTCTTTCTGCCGGAGAGCTACGGAGCTTCGTCCGTTGCTCTTGTTTTTAAGGTACGCTCGTTCTGCCGGAGAGCTACGGAGCTTCGTCCATTGCTCTTGTTTTCAACGTACGCTCGTTCTGCCGGAGAGCTATGTAGCTTCGTCCGTTGCTCTTGTTTTCAACGTACGTTCTTTCTGCCGGAGAGCTACGGAGCTTCGTCCGTTGCTCTTGTTTTCAACGTACGTTCTTTCTGCCGGAGAGCTACGGAGCTTCGTCCGTTGCTCTTGTTTTCAACGTACGTTCGTTCTGCCGAAGATCTACGGAGCTTCGTCCGTTGCTCTTGATTTCTACGTACGCTCGTTCTGCCGGAAAGCTACGGAGCTTCGTTCGTTGCTCTTGTTTTCAACGTACGCTCGTTCTGCCGGAGAGCTATGGAGCTTTGTCCGTTGCTTTTGTTTTCAACGTACGTTCGTTCTGCCGGAGAGCTACGGAGCTTCGTCCGTTTCTTTTGTTTTCAACGTACGCTCGTTCTGCCGGAGAGCTAGGGAGCTGCGTCCGTTGCTCTTGTTTTCAACGTACGCTCGTTCTGCCGGAGAGATACGGAGCTTCGTTCGTTGCTCTTGTTTTCAACGTACGTTCGTACTGCCGAATGTCTACGGAGCTTCGTCCGTTGCTCTTGTTTTCAACGTACGCTCGTTCTGCCAGAGAGCTACGGAGCTTCGTCCGTTGCTCTTGTTTTCAAAGTACGCTCGTTCTGCCGGAGTGCTACGTAGCTTCGTCTATTTCTCTTGTTTTCAAAGTACACTCTTTCTGCCGGAGAGCTACGGAGCTTCGTTCTTGCTCTTGTTTTCAACGTACGCTCGTTCTGCCAGAAAGCCACGGAGCTTCGTCCGTTGCTCTTGTTTTTTAAGGTACGGTCGTTCTGCCGGAGAGCTACGGAGCTTCGTCCATTGCGCTTGTTTTCAACGTACGCTCGTTCTGCCGGAGAGCTATGTAGCTTCGTCCGTTGCTCTAGTTTTCAACGTACGTTCGCCCTGCCGAAGAGATACGGGGCTTCGTCCGTTGCTCTTGTTTTCAACGTACGCTCGTTCTGGCGGAGAGCTACTGAGCTTCGTCCGTTGCTCTTGTTTTCAACGTACGCTCGTTCTGCCGGAGAGCTACGTAGCTTCGTCCGTTGCTCTTGTTTTCAAAGTACGCTCGTTCTGCCGGAGAGCTACGGAGCTTCGTCCTTTGCCCTTGTTTTCAACGTACGCTCGATCTGCGAGAAAGCTACGGAGCATCGTCCGTTGTTCTTGTTTTCAAAGTACGCTCGTTCTGCCGGAGAACTACGGATCTCCGTCCGTTGCTCTTGTTTTCAACGTACGCTCGTTCTGCCAGAGAGCTACGGAGCTTCTTCCGTTGCTCCTGTTTTCAAAGTACGCTCGTTCTGCCGGAGTGCTACGTAGCTTCCGCTATTGCTCTTGTTTTCAAAGTACGCTCTTTCTGCCGGAGAGCTACGGAGCTTCGTCCGTTGCTCTTGTTTTTAAGGTACGCTCGTTCTGCCGGAGAGCTACGGAGCTTCGTCCATTGTTCTTGTTTTCAACGTACGCTCGTTCTGCCGGAGAGCTATGTAGCTTCGTCCGTTGCTCTTGTTTTCAACGTACGTTCGTCCTGCCGAAGAGATACGGGGCTTCGACCGTTGCTCTTGTTTTCAACGTACGCTCGTTCTGCCGCAGAGTTACTGAGCTTCGTCCGTTGCTCTAGTTTTCAACGTACGTTCGTCCTGCCGAAGAGATACGGGGCTTCGTCCGTTGCTCTTGTTTTCAACGTACGCTCGTTCTGCCGGAGAGCTACTGAGCTTCGTCCGTTGCTCTTGTTTTCAACGTACGCTCGTTCTGCCGCAGAGCAACGGAGCTTCGTCCGTTGCTCTTGTTTTCAACGTACGCTCGTTCTGCCGGAGAGCTACGTAGCTTCGTCCGTTGCTCTTGTTTTCAAAGTACGCTCGTTCTGCCGGTGAGCTACGGAGCTTCGTCCTTTGCCCTTGTTTTCAACGTACGCTCGTTCTGCGAGAAAGCTACGGAACTTCGTCCGTTGTTCTTGTTTTCAAAGTACGCTCGTTCTGCCGGAGAACTACGGAGCTTCGTCCGTTGCTCTTGTTTTCAATGTACGCTCGTTCTGCCGCAGAGCAACGGAGCTTCGGCCGTTGCTCTTGTTTTCAACGTACGCTCGTTCTGCCGGAGAGATACGGAGCTTGGTCCGTTGCTCTTGTTTTCAACGTACGCTCGTTCTGCCGGAGAGATACGGAGCTTCGTTCGTTGCTCTTGTTTTCAACGTACGTTCGTACTGCCGAATGTCTACGGAGCTTCGTCCGTTGCTCTTGTTCTCAAAGTACGCTCGTTCTGCCGGAGTGCTACGTAGCTTCGTCCGTTACTCTTGTTTTCAAAGTACGCTCGTTCTGCAGGAGAGCTACGGAGCATCGTCCTTTGCCCTTGTTTTCAACGTACGCTCGTTCTGCGAGAAAGCTACGGAGCTTCGTCCGTTGTTCTTGTTTTCAAAGTACGCTCGTTCTGCCGGAGAACTACGGAGCTTCGTCCGTTGCTCTTGTTTTCAACGTACGCTCGTTCTGCCAGAGAGCTACGGAGCTTCGTCCGTTGCTCCTGTTTTCAAAGTACGCTCGTTCTGCCGGAGTGCTACGTAGCTTCGTCTATTGCTCTTGTTTTCAACGTACGCTCTTTCTGCCGGAGAGCTACGGAGCTTCGTCCGTTGCTCTTGTTTTCAACGTACGCTCGTTCTGCCGGAGAGCTACGGAGCTTCGTCCGTTGCCTTGTTTTCAACGTACGTTCTTTCGGCCGGAGAGCTACGGAGCTTCGTCCGTTGCTCTTGATTTCAACGTACGTTCGTTCTGCCGAAGATCTACGGAGCTTCGTCCGTTGCGCTTGATTTCTCCGTACGCTCGTTCTGCCGGAAAGCTACGGAGCTTCGTTCGTTGCTCTTGTTTTCAACGTACGCTCTTTCTGCCGGAGAGCTACTGAGCTTCGTCCGTTGCTCTTGTTTTCAACGTACGTTCTTTCTGCCGGAGAGCTACGGAGCTTCGTCCGTTGCTCTTGTTTTCAACGTACGCTCTTTCTGCCGGAGAGCTACTGAGCTTCGTCCGTTGCTCTTGTTTTCAACGTACGTTCTTTCTGCCGGAGAGCTACGGAGCTTCGTCCGTTGCTCTTGTTTTCAACGTACGTTCTTTCTGCCGGAGAGCTACGGAGCTTCGTCCGTTGCTCTTGTTTTCAACGTACGTTCGTTCTGCCGAAGATCTACGGAGCTTCGTCCGTTGCTCTTGATTTCTACGTACGCTCGTTCTGCCGGAAAGCTACGGAGCTTCGTTCGTTGCTCTTGTTTTCAACGTACGCTCGTTCTGCCGGAGAGCTACGGAGCTTCGTCCGTTTCTCTTGTTTTCAACGTACGCTCGTTCTGCCGGAGAGCTACGGATCTTCGTCCGTTGCTCTTGTCTTCAACGTACACTCGTTCTGCCGGGGAGCTACGGAGATTCGTCCGTTGCTCTTGTTTTCAACGCACGCTCGTTCTGCCGGAGAGATACGGAGCTTGGTCCGTTGCTCTTGTTTTCAACTTACGCTCGTTCTACCGGAGAGATACAGAGCTTCGTTCGTTGCTCTTGTTTTCAACGTACGTTCGTACTGCCGAATGTCTACGGAGCTTCGTCCGTTGCTCTTGTTTTCAACGTACGCTCGTTCTGCCAGAGAGCTACGGAGCTTCGTCCGTTGCTCTTGTTTTCAAAGTACACTCTTTCTGCCGGAGAGCTACGGAGCTTCGTTCTTGCTCTTGTTTTCAACGTACGCTCGTTCTGCCAGAAAGCCACGGAGCTTCGTCCGTTGCTCTTGTTTTTTAAGGTACGATCGTTCTGCCGGAGTGCTACGGAGCTTCGTCCATTGCGCTTGTTTTCAACGTACGCTCGTTCTGCCGGAGAGATACGGAGCTTCGTTCGTTGCTCTTGTTTTCAACGTACGTTCGTACTGCCGAATGTCTACGGAGCTTCGTCCGTTGCTCTTGTTTTCAACGTACGCTCGTTCTGCCAGAGAGCTACGGAGCTTCGTCCGTTGCTCTTGTTTTCAAAGTACGCTCGTTCTGCCGGAGTGCTACGTAGCTTCGTCTATTTCTCTTGTTTTCAAAGTACACTCTTTCTGCCGGAGAGCTACGGAGCTTCGTTCTTGCTCTTGTTTTCAACGTACGCTCGTTCTGCCAGAAAGCCACGGAGCTTCGTCCGTTGCTCTTGTTTTTTAAGGTACGGTCGTTCTGCCGGAGAGCTACGGAGCTTCGTCCATTGCGCTTGTTTTCAACGTACGCTCGTTCTGCCGGAGAGCTATGTAGCTTCGTCCGTTGCTCTAGTTTTCAACGTACGTTCGCCCTGCCGAAGAGATACGGGGCTTCGTCCGTTGCTCTTGTTTTCAACGTACGCTCGTTCTGGCGGAGAGCTACTGAGCTTCGTCCGTTGCTCTTGTTTTCAACGTACGCTCGTTCTGCCGGAGAGCTACGTAGCTTCGTCCGTTGCTCTTGTTTTCAAAGTACGCTCGTTCTGCCGGAGAGCTACGGAGCTTCGTCCTTTGCCCTTGTTTTCAACGTACGCTCGTTCTGCGAGAAAGCTACGGAGCATCGTCCGTTGTTCTTGTTTTCAAAGTACGCTCGTTCTGCCGGAGAACTACGGATCTCCGTCCGTTGCTCTTGTTTTCAACGTACGCTCGTTCTGCCAGAGAGCTACGGAGCTTCGTCCGTTGCTCTTGTTTTTAAGGTACGCTCGTTCTGCCGGAGAGCTACGGAGCTTCGTCCATTGTTCTTGTTTTCAACGTACGCTCGTTCTGCCGGAGAGCTATGTAGCTTCGTCCGTTGCTCTTGTTTTCAACGTACGTTCGTCCTGCCGAAGAGATACGGGGCTTCGACCGTTGCTCTTGTTTTCAACGTACGCTCGTTCTGCCGCAGAGTTACTGAGCTTCGTCCGTTGCTCTAGTTTTCAACGTACGTTCGTCCTGCCGAAGAGATACGGGGCTTCGTCCGTTGCTCTTGTTTTCAACGTACGCTCGTTCTGCCGGAGAGCTACTGAGCTTCGTCCGTTGCTCTTGTTTTCAACGTACGCTCGTTCTGCCGCAGAGCAACGGAGCTTCGTCCGTTGCTCTTGTTTTCAACGTACGCTCGTTCTGCCGGAGAGCTACGTAGCTTCGTCCGTTGCTCTTGTTTTCAAAGTACGCTCGTTCTGCCGGTGAGCTACGGAGCTTCGTCCTTTGTCCTTGTTTTCAACGTACGCTCGTTCTGCGAGAAAGCTACGGAACTTCGTCCGTTGTTCTTGTTTTCAAAGTACGCTCGTTCTGCCGGAGAACTACGGAGCTTCGTCCGTTGCTCTTGTTTTCAATGTACGCTCGTTCTGCCGCAGAGCAACGGAGCTTCGGCCGTTGCTCTTGTTTTCAACGTACGCTCGTTCTGCCGGAGAGATACGGAGCTTGGTCCGTTGCTCTTGTTTTCAACGTACGCTCGTTCTGCCGGAGAGATACGGAGCTTCGTTCGTTGCTCTTGTTTTCAACGTACGTTCGTACTGCCGAATGTCTACGGAGCTTCGTCCGTTGCTCTTGTTTTCAAAGTACGCTCGTTCTGCCGGAGTGCTACGTAGCTTCGTCCGTTACTCTTGTTTTCAAAGTACGCTCGTTCTGCAGGAGAGCTACGGAGCATCGTCCTTTGCCCTTGTTTTCAACGTACGCTCGTTCTGCGAGAAAGCTACGGAGCTTCGTCCGTTGTTCTTGTTTTCAAAGTACGCTCGTTCTGCCGGAGAACTACGGAGCTTCGTCCGTTGCTCTTGTTTTCAACGTACGCTCGTTCTGCCAGAGAGCTACGGAGCTTCGTCCGTTGCTCCTGTTTTCAAAGTACGCTCGTTCTGCCGGAGTGCTACGTAGCTTCGTCTATTGCTCTTGTTTTCAACGTACGCTCTTTCTGCCGGAGAGCTACTGAGCTTCGTCCGTTGCTCCTGTTTTCAACGTACGCTCGTTCTGCCGGAGAGCTACGGAGCTTCGTCCGTTGCTCTTGTTTTCAACGTACGCTCGTTCTGCCGGAGAGCTACGGAGCTTCGTCCGTTGCTCTTATTTTCAACGTACGCTCGTTCTGCCGGAGAGCTACGGAGCTTCGTCCGTTGCCTTGTTTTCAACGTACGTTCTTTCGGCCGGAGAGCTACGGAGCTTCGTCCGTTGCTCTTGATTTCAACGTACGTTCGTTCTGCCGAAGATCTACGGAGCTTCGTCCGTTGCGCTTGATTTCTCCGTACGCTCGTTCTGCCGGAGAGCTACGGAGCTTCGTCCGTTTCTCTTGTTTTCAACGTACGCTCGTTCTGCCGGAGAGCTAGGGAGCTGCGTCCGTTGCTCTTGTTTTCAACGTACTCTCGTTCTGCCGGAGAGCTACGGATCTTCGTCCGTTGCTCTTGTCTTCAACGTACACTCGTTCTGCCGGGGAGCTACGGAGATTCGTCCGTTGCTCTTGTTTTCAACGTACGCTCGTTCTGCCGGAGAGATACGGAGCTTGGTCCGTTGCTCTTGTTTTCAACGTACGCTCGTTCTACCGGAGAGATACAGAGCTTCGTTCGTTGCTCTTGTTTTCAACGTACGTTCGTACTGCCGAATGTCTACGGAGCTTCGTCCGTTGCTCTTGTTTTCAACGTACGCTCGTTCTGCCAGAGAGCTACGGAGCTTCGTCCGTTGCTCTTGTTTTCAAAGTACACTCTTTCTGCCGGAGAGCTACGGAGATTCGTTCTTGCTCTTGTTTTCAACGTACGCTCGTTCTGCCAGAAAGCCACGGAGCTTCGTCCGTTGCTCTTGTTTTTTAAGGTACGATCGTTCTGCCGGAGTGCTACGGAGCTTCGTCCATTGCGCTTGTTTTCAACGTACGCTCGTTCTGCCGGAGAGCTATGTAGCTTCGTCCGTTGTTCTAGTTTTCAACGTACGTTCGTCCTGCCGAAGAGATACGGGGCTTCGTCCGTTGCTCTTGTTTTCAACGTACGCTCGTTCTGCCGGAGAGCTACGTAGCTTCGTCCGTTGCTCTTGTTTTCAAAATACGCTCGTTCTGCCGGAGAGCTACGGAGCTTCGTCCTTTGCCCTTGTTTTCAACGTACGGTCGTTCTGCGAGAAAGCTACGGAGCTTCGTCCGTTGTTCTTGTTTTCAAAGTACGCTCGGTCTGCCGGAGAACTACGGAGCTCCGTCCGTTGCTCTTGTTTTCAACGTACGCTCGTTCTGCCAGAGAGCTACGGAGCTTCGTCCGTTGCTCCTGTTTTCAAAGTACGCTCGTTCTGCCGGAGTGCTACGTAGCTTCGTCTATTGCTCTTGTTTTCAAAGTACGCTCTTTCTGCCGGAGAGCTACGGAGCTTCGTCCGTTGCTCTTGTTTTTAAGGTACGCTCGTTCTGCCGGAGAGCTACGGAGCTTCGTCCATTGCTCTTGTTTTCAACGTACGCTCGTTCTGCCGGAGAGCTATGTAGCTTCGTCCGTTGCTCTTGTTTTCAACGTACGTTCTTTCTGCCGGAGAGCTACGGAGCTTCGTCCGTTGCTCTTGTTTTCAACGTACGTTCTTTCTGCCGGAGAGCTACGGAGCTTCGTCCGTTGCTCTTGTTTTCAACGTACGTTCGTTCTGCCGAAGATCTACGGAGCTTCGTCCGTTGCTCTTGATTTCTACGTACGCTCGTTCTGCCGGAAAGCTACGGAGCTTCGTTCGTTGCTCTTGTTTTCAACGTACGCTCGTTCTGCCGGAGAGCTATGGAGCTTTGTCCGTTGCTCTTGTTTTCAACGTACGTTCGTTCTGCCGGAGAGCTACGGAGCTTCGTCCGTTTCTTTTGTTTTCAACGTACGCTCGTTCTGCCGGAGAGCTAGGGAGCTGCGTCCGTTGCTCTTGTTTTCAACGTACGCTCGTTCTGCTGGAGAGATACGGAGCTTCGTTCGTTGCTCTTGTTTTCAACGTACGTTCGTACTGCCGAATGTCTACGGAGCTTCGTCCGTTGCTCTTGTTTTCAACGTACGCTCGTTCTGCCAGAGAGCTACGGAGCTTCGTCCGTTGCTCTTGTTTTCAAAGTACGCTCGTTCTGCCGGAGTGCTACGTAGCTTCGTCTATTTCTCTTGTTTTCAAAGTACACTCTTTCTGCCGGAGAGCTACGGAGCTTCGTTCTTGCTCTTGTTTTCAACGTACGCTCGTTCTGCCAGAAAGCCACGGAGCTTCGTCCGTTGCTCTTGTTTTTTAAGGTACGGTCGTTCTGCCGGAGAGCTACGGAGCTTCGTCCATTGCGCTTGTTTTCAACGTACGCTCGTTCTGCCGGAGAGCTATGTAGCTTCGTCCGTTGCTCTAGTTTTCAACGTACGTTCGCCCTGCCGAAGAGATACGGGGCTTCGTCCGTTGCTCTTGTTTTCAACGTACGCTCGTTCTGGCGGAGAGCTACTGAGCTTCGTCCGTTGCTCTTGTTTTCAACGTACGCTCGTTCTGCCGGAGAGCTACGTAGCTTCGTCCGTTGCTCTTGTTTTCAAAGTACGCTCGTTCTGCCGGAGAGCTACGGAGCTTCGTCCTTTGCCCTTGTTTTCAACGTACGCTCGTTCTGCGAGAAAGCTACGGAGCTTCGTCCGTTGTTCTTGTTTTCAAAGTACGCTCGGTCTGCCGGAGAACTACGGAGCTCCGTCCGTTGCTCTTGTTTTCAACGTACGCTCGTTCTGCCAGAGAGCTACGGAGCTTCTTCCGTTGCTCCTGTTTTCAAAGTACGCTCGTTCTGCCGGAGAGCTACGGATCTTCGTCCGTTGCTCTTGTCTTCAACGTACACTCGTTCTGCCGGGGAGCTACGGAGATTCGTCCGTTGCTCTTGTTTTCAACGTACGCTCGTTCTGCCGGAGAGATACGGAGCTTGGTCCGTTGCTCTTGTTTTCAACGTACGCTCTTTCTGCCGGAGAGATACGGAGCTTCGTTCGTTGCTCTTGTTTTCAACGTACGTTCGTACTGCCGAATGTCTACGGAGCTTCGTCCGTTGCTCTTGTTTTCAACGTACGCTCGTTCTGCAAGAAAGCTACGGAGCTTCGACCGATGCTCTTGTTTTCAACGTACGTTCGTACTGCCGAATGACTACGGAGCTTCGTCCGTTGCTCTTGTTTTCAAAGTACGCTCGTTCTGCCGGAGTGCTACGTAGCTTCGTCTATTTCTCTTGTTTTCAAAGTACACTCTTTCTGCCGGAGAGCTACGGAGCTTCGTTCTTGCTCTTGTTTTCAACGTACGATCGTTCTGCCGCAGAGCTACGGAGCTTCGTCCGTTGCTCATGTTTTCAACGTACGTTCGTTCTGCCGAAGATCTACGGAGCTTCGTCCGTTGCTCTTGATTTCTACGTACGCTCGTTCTGCCGGAAAGCTACGGAGCTTCGTTCGTTGCTCTTGTTTTCAACGTACGCTCGTTCTGCCGGAGAGCTATGGGGCTTTGTCCGTTGCTCTTGTTTTCAACGTACGTTCGTTCTGCCGGAGAGCTACGGAGCTTCGTCCGTTTCTCTTGTTTTCAACGTACGCCCGTTCTGCCGGAGAGCTAGGGAGCTGCGTCCGTTGCTCTTGTTTTCAACGTACGCTCGTTCTGCCGGAGAGCTACGGATCTTCGTCCGTTGCTCTTGTTTTCAAAGTACGCTCGTTCTGCCGGAGAGCTACGGAGCTTCGTCCGTTGCTCTTGTCTTCAACGTACGCTCGTTCTGCCGGAGAGATACGGAGCTTCGTTCGTTGCTCTTGTTTTCAACGTACGCTCGTTCTGCCGGAGAGCAACGGAGCTTCGTCCGTTGCTCTTGTTTTCAACGTACGCTCGTTCTGCAAGAAAGCTACGGAGCTTCGACCGATGCTCTTGTTTTCAACGTACGTTCGTACTGCCGAATGTCTACGGAGCTTCGTCCGTTGCTCTTGTTTTCAACGTACGCTCGTTCTGCCAGAGAGCTACGGAGCTTCGTCCGTTGCTCTTGTTTTCAAAGTACGCTCGTTCTGCCGGAGTGCTACGTAGCTTCGTCTATTTCTCTTGTTTTCAAAGTACACACTTTCTACCGGAGAGCTACGGAGCTTCGTCCGTTGCTCTTGTTTTCAACGTACGTTCTTTCTGCCGGAGAGCTACGGAGCTTCGTCCGTTGCTCTTGTTTTCAACGTACGTTCGTTCTGCCGAAGATCTACGGAGCTTCGTCCGTTGCTCTTGATTTCTACGTACGCTCGTTCTGCCGGAAAGCTACGGAGCTTCGTTCGTTGCTCTTGTTTTCAACGTACGCTCGTTCTGCCGGAGAGCTATGGGGCTTTGTCCGTTGCTCTTGTATTCAACGTACGTTCGTTCTGCCGGAGAGCTACGGAGCTTCGTCCGTTTCTCTTGTTTTCAACGTACGCTCGTTCTGCCGGAGAGCTAGGGAGCTGCGTCCGTTGCTCTTGTTTTCAACGTACGCTCGTTCTGCCGGGGAGCTACGGAGATTCGTCCGTTGCTCTTGTTTTCAACGTACGCTCGTTCTGCCGGAGAGATACGGAGCTTGGTCCGTTGCTCTTGTTTTCAACGTACGCTCGTTCTACCGGAGAGATACAGAGCTTCGTTCGTTGCTCTTGTTTTCAACGTACGTTCGTACTGCCGAATGTCTACGGAGCTTCGTCCGTTGCTCTTGTTTTCAACGTACGCTCGTTCTGCCAGAGAGCTACGGAGCTTCGTCCGTTGCTCTTGTTTTCAAAGTACACTCTTTCTGCCGGAGAGCTACGGAGCTTCGTTCTTGCTCTTGTTTTCAACGTACGCTCGTTCTGCCAGAAAGCCACGGAGCTTCGTCCGTTGCTCTTGTTTTTTAAGGTACGATCGTTCTGCCGGAGTGCTACGGAGCTTCGTCCATTGCGCTTGTTTTCAACGTACGCTCGTTCTGCCGGAGAGCTATGTAGCTTCGTCCGTTGCTCTAGTTTTCAACGTACGTTCGTCCTGCCGAAGAGATACGGGGCTTCGTCCGTTGCTCTTGTTTTCAACGTACGCTCGTTCTGCCGGAGAGCTACGTAGCTTCGTCCGTTGCTCTTGTTTTCAAAATACGCTCGTTCTGCCGGAGAGCTACGGAGCTTCGTCCTTTGCCCTTGTTTTCAACGTACGGTCGTTCTGCGAGAAAGCTACGGAGCTTCGTCCGTTGTTCTTGTTTTCAAAGTACGCTCGGTCTGCCGGAGAACTACGGAGCTCCGTCCGTTGCTCTTGTTTTCAACGTACGCTCGTTCTGCCAGAGAGCTACGGAGCTTCGTCCGTTGCTCCTGTTTTCAAAGTACGCTCGTTCTGCCGGAGTGCTACGTAGCTTCGTCTATTGCTCTTGTTTTCAAAGTACGCTCTTTCTGCCGGAGAGCTACGGAGCTTCGTCCGTTGCTCTTGTTTTTAAGGTACGCTCGTTCTGCCGGAGAGCTACGGAGCTTCGTCCATTGCTCTTGTTTTCAACGTACGCTCGTTCTGCCGGAGAGCTATGTAGCTTCGTCCGTTGCTCTTGTTTTCAACGTACGTTCTTTCTGCCGGAGAGCTACGGAGCTTCGTCCGTTGCTCTTGTTTTCAACGTACGTTCTTTCTGCCGGAGAGCTACGGAGCTTCGTCCGTTGCTCTTGTTTTCAACGTACGTTCGTTCTGCCGAAGATCTACGGAGCTTCGTCCGTTGCTCTTGATTTCTACGTACGCTCGTTCTGCCGGAAAGCTACGGAGCTTCGTTCGTTGCTCTTGTTTTCAACGTACGCTCGTTCTGCCGGAGAGCTATGGAGCTTTGTCCGTTGCTCTTGTTTTCAACGTACGTTCGTTCTGCCGGAGAGCTACGGAGCTTCGTCCGTTTCTTTTGTTTTCAACGTACGCTCGTTCTGCCGGAGAGCTAGGGAGCTGCGTCCGTTGCTCTTGTTTTCAACGTACGCTCGTTCTGCCGGAGAGATACGGAGCTTCGTTCGTTGCTCTTGTTTTCAACGTACGTTCGTACTGCCGAATGTCTACGGAGCTTCGTCCGTTGCTCTTGTTTTCAACGTACGCTCGTTCTGCCAGAGAGCTACGGAGCTTCGTCCGTTGCTCTTGTTTTCAAAGTACGCTCGTTCTGCCGGAGTGCTACGTAGCTTCGTCTATTTCTCTTGTTTTCAAAGAACACTCTTTCTGCCGGAGAGCTACGGAGCTTCGTTCTTGCTCTTGTTTTCAACGTACGCTCGTTCTGCCAGAAAGCCACGGAGCTTCGTCCGTTGCTCTTGTTTTTTAAGGTACGGTCGTTCTGCCGGAGAGCTACGGAGCTTCGTCCATTGCGCTTGTTTTCAACGTACGCTCGTTCTGCCGGAGAGCTATGTAGCTTCGTCCGTTGCTCTAGTTTTCAACGTACGTTCGCCCTGCCGAAGAGATACGGGGCTTCGTCCGTTGCTCTTGTTTTCAACGTACGCTCGTTCTGGCGGAGAGCTACTGAGCTTCGTCCGTTGCTCTTGTTTTCAACGTACGCTCGTTCTGCCGGAGAGCTACGTAGCTTCGTCCGTTGCTCTTGTTTTCAAAGTACGCTCGTTCTGCCGGAGAGCTACGGAGCTTCGTCCTTTGCCCTTGTTTTCAACGTACGCTCGTTCTGCGAGAAAGCTACGGAGCATCGTCCGTTGTTCTTGTTTTCAAAGTACGCTCGTTCTGCCGGAGAACTACGGATCTCCGTCCGTTGCTCTTGTTTTCAACGTACGCTCGTTCTGCCAGAGAGCTACGGAGCTTCTTCCGTTGCTCCTGTTTTCAAAGTACGCTCGTTCTGCCGGAGTGCTACGTAGCTTCCGCTATTGCTCTTGTTTTCAAAGTACGCTCTTTCTGCCGGAGAGCTACGGAGCTTCGTCCGTTGCTCTTGTTTTTAAGGTACGCTCGTTCTGCCGGAGAGCTACGGAGCTTCGTCCATTGTTCTTGTTTTCAACGTACGCTCGTTCTGCCGGAGAGCTATGTAGCTTCGTCCGTTGCTCTTGTTTTCAACGTACGTTCGTCCTGCCGAAGAGATACGGGGCTTCGACCGTTGCTCTTGTTTTCAACGTACGCTCGTTCTGCCGCAGAGTTACTGAGCTTCGTCCGTTGCTCTAGTTTTCAACGTACGTTCGTCCTGCCGAAGAGATACGGGGCTTCGTCCGTTGCTCTTGTTTTCAACGTACGCTCGTTCTGCCGGAGAGCTACTGAGCTTCGTCCGTTGCTCTTGTTTTCAACGTACGCTCGTTCTGCCGCAGAGCAACGGAGCTTCGTCCGTTGCTCTTGTTTTCAACGTACGCTCGTTCTGCCGGAGAGCTACGTAGCTTCGTCCGTTGCTCTTGTTTTCAAAGTACGCTCGTTCTGCCGGTGAGCTACGGAGCTTCGTCCTTTGCCCTTGTTTTCAAAGTACGCTCGTTCTGCGAGAAAGCTACGGAACTTCGTCCGTTGTTCTTGTTTTCAAAGTACGCTCGTTCTGCCGGAGAACTACGGAGCTTCGTCCGTTGCTCTTGTTTTCAATGTACGCTCGTTCTGCCGCAGAGCAACGGAGCTTCGGCCGTTGCTCTTGTTTTCAACGTACGCTCGTTCTGCCGGAGAGATACGGAGCTTGGTCCGTTGCTCTTGTTTTCAACGTACGCTCGTTCTGCCGGAGAGATACGGAGCTTCGTTCGTTGCTCTTGTTTTCAACGTACGTTCGTACTGCCGAATGTCTACGGAGCTTCGTCCGTTGCTCTTGTTTTCAAAGTACGCTCGTTCTGCCGGAGTGCTACGTAGCTTCGTCCGTTACTCTTGTTTTCAAAGTACGCTCGTTCTGCAGGAGAGCTACGGAGCATCGTCCTTTGCCCTTGTTTTCAACGTACGCTCGTTCTGCGAGAAAGCTACGGAGCTTCGTCCGTTGTTCTTGTTTTCAAAGTACGCTCGTTCTGCCGGAGAACTACGGAGCTTCGTCCGTTGCTCTTGTTTTCAACGTACGCTCGTTCTGCCAGAGAGCTACGGAGCTTCGTCCGTTGCTCCTGTTTTCAAAGTACGCTCGTTCTGCCGGAGTGCTACGTAGCTTCGTCTATTGCTCTTGTTTTCAACGTACGCTCTTTCTGCCGGAGAGCTACGGAGCTTCGTCCGTTGCTCTTGTTTTCAACGTACGCTCGTTCTGCCGGAGAGCTACGGAGCTTCGTCCGTTGCTCTTGTTTTCAACGTACGCTCGTTCTGCCGGAGAGCTACGGAGCTTCGTCCGTTGCCTTGTTTTCAACGTACGTTCTTTCGGCCGGAGAGCTACGGAGCTTCGTCCGTTGCTCTTGATTTCAACGTACGTTCGTTCTGCCGAAGATCTACGGAGCTTCGTCCGTTGCGCTTGATTTCTCCGTACGCTCGTTCTGCCGGAGAGCTATGGAGCTTCGTCCGTTGCTCTTGTTTTCAACGTACGCTCTTTCTGCCGGAGAGCTACTGAGCTTCGTCCGTTGCTCTTGTTTTCAACGTACGTTCTTTCTGCCGGAGAGCTACGGAGCTTCGTCCGTTGCTCTTGTTTTCAACGTACGTTCTTTCTGCCGGAGAGCTACGGAGCTTCGTCCGTTGCTCTTGTTTTCAACGTACGTTCGTTCTGCCGAAGATCTACGGAGCTTCGTCCGTTGCTCTTGATTTCTACGTACGCTCGTTCTGCCGGAAAGCTACGGAGCTTCGTTCGTTGCTCTTGTTTTCAACGTACGCTCGTTCTGCCGGAGAGCTACGGAGCTTCGTCCGTTTCTCTTGTTTTCAACGTACGCTCGTTCTGCCGGAGAGCTAGGGAGCTGCGTCCGTTGCTCTTGTTTTCAACGTACTCTCGTTCTGCCGGAGAGCTACGGATCTTCGTCCGTTGCTCTTGTCTTCAACGTACACTCGTTCTGCCGGGGAGCTACGGAGATTCGTCCGTTGCTCTTGTTTTCAACGTACGCTCGTTCTGCCGGAGAGATACGGAGCTTGGTCCGTTGCTCTTGTTTTCAACGTACGCTCGTTCTACCGGAGAGATACAGAGCTTCGTTCGTTGCTCTTGTTTTCAACGTACGTTCGTACTGCCGAATGTCTACGGAGCTTCGTCCGTTGCTCTTGTTTTCAACGTACGCTCGTTCTGCCAGAGAGCTACGGAGCTTCGTCCGTTGCTCTTGTTTTCAAAGTACACTCTTTCTGCCGGAGAGCTACGGAGCTTCGTTCTTGCTCTTGTTTTCAACGTACGCTCGTTCTGCCAGAAAGCCACGGAGCTTCGTCCGTTGCTCTTGTTTTTTAAGGTACGATCGTTCTGCCGGAGTGCTACGGAGCTTCGTCCATTGCGCTTGTTTTCAACGTACGCTCGTTCTGCCGGAGAGCTATGTAGCTTCGTCCGTTGCTCTAGTTTTCAACGTACGTTCGTCCTGCCGAAGAGATACGGGGCTTCGTCCGTTGCTCTTGTTTTCAACGTACGCTCGTTCTGCCGGAGAGCTACGTAGCTTCGTCCGTTGCTCTTGTTTTCAAAATACGCTCGTTCTGCCGGAGAGCTACGGAGCTTCGTCCTTTGCCCTTGTTTTCAACGTACGGTCGTTCTGCGAGAAAGCTACGGAGCTTCGTCCGTTGTTCTTGTTTTCAAAGTACGCTCGGTCTGCCGGAGAACTACGGAGCTCCGTCCGTTGCTCTTGTTTTCAACGTACGCTCGTTCTGCCAGAGAGCTACGGAGCTTCGTCCGTTGCTCCTGTTTTCAAAGTACGCTCGTTCTGCCGGAGTGCTACGTAGCTTCGTCTATTGCTCTTGTTTTCAAAGTACGCTCTTTCTGCCGGAGAGCTACGGAGCTTCGTCCGTTGCTCTTGTTTTTAAGGTACGCTCGTTCTGCCGGAGAGCTACGGAGCTTCGTCCATTGCTCTTGTTTTCAACGTACGCTCGTTCTGCCGGAGAGCTATGTAGCTTCGTCCGTTGCTCTTGTTTTCAACGTACGTTCTTTCTGCCGGAGAGCTACGGAGCTTCGTCCGTTGCTCTTGTTTTCAACGTACGTTCTTTCTGCCGGAGAGCTACGGAGCTTCGTCCGTTGCTCTTGTTTTCAACGTACGTTCGTTCTGCCGAAGATCTACGGAGCTTCGTCCGTTGCTCTTGATTTCTACGTACGCTCGTTCTGCCGGAAAGCTACGGAGCTTCGTTCGTTGCTCTTGTTTTCAACGTACGCTCGTTCTGCCGGAGAGCTATGGAGCTTTGTCCGTTGCTCTTGTTTTCAACGTACGTTCGTTCTGCCGGAGAGCTACGGAGCTTCGTCCGTTTCTTTTGTTTTCAACGTACGCTCGTTCTGCCGGAGAGCTAGGGAGCTGCGTCCGTTGCTCTTGTTTTCAACGTACGCTCGTTCTGCCGGAGAGATACGGAGCTTCGTTCGTTGCTCTTGTTTTCAACGTACGTTCGTACTGCCGAATGTCTACGGAGCTTCGTCCGTTGTTCTTGTTTTCAACGTACGCTCGTTCTGCCAGAGAGCTACGGAGCTTCGTCCGTTGCTCTTGTTTTCAAAGTACGCTCGTTCTGCCGGAGTGCTACGTAGCTTCGTCTATTTCTCTTGTTTTCAAAGTACACTCTTTCTGCCGGAGAGCTACGGAGCTTCGTTCTTGCTCTTGTTTTCAACGTACGCTCGTTCTGCCAGAAAGCCACGGAGCTTCGTCCGTTGCTCTTGTTTTTTAAGGTACGGTCGTTTTGCCGGAGAGCTACGGAGCTTCGTCCATTGCGCTTGTTTTCAACGTACGCTCGTTCTGCCGGAGAGCTATGTAGCTTCGTCCGTTGCTCTAGTTTTCAACGTACATTCGCCCTGCCGAAGAGATACGGGGCTTCGTCCGTTGCTCTTGTTTTCAACGTACGCTCGTTCTGGCGGAGAGCTACTGAGCTTCGTCCGTTGCTCTTGTTTTCAACGTACGCTCGTTCTGCCGGAGAGCTACGTAGCTTCGTCCGTTGCTCTTGTTTTCAAAATACGCTCGTTCTGCCGGAGAGCTACGGAGCTTCGTCCTTTGCCCTTGTTTTCAACGTACGGTCGTTCTGCGAGAAAGCTACGGAGCTTCGTCCGTTGTTCTTGTTTTCAAAGTACGCTCGGTCTGCCGGAGAACTACGGAGCTCCGTCCGTTGCTCTTGTTTTCAACGTACGCTCGTTCTGCCAGAGAGCTACGGAGCTTCGTCCGTTGCTCCTGTTTTCAAAGTACGCTCGTTCTGCCGGAGTGCTACGTAGCTTCGTCTATTGCTCTTGTTTTCAAAGTACGCTCTTTCTGCCGGAGAGCTACGGAGCTTCGTCCGTTGCTCTTGTTTTTAAGGTACGCTCGTTCTGCCGGAGAGCTACGGAGCTTCGTCCATTGCTCTTGTTTTCAACGTACGCTCGTTCTGCCGGAGAGCTATGTAGCTTCGTCCGTTGCTCTTGTTTTCAACGTACGTTCTTTCTGCCGGAGAGCTACGGAGCTTCGTCCGTTGCTCTTGTTTTCAACGTACGTTCTTTCTGCCGGAGAGCTACGGAGCTTCGTCCGTTGCTCTTGTTTTCAACGTACGTTCGTTCTGCCGAAGATCTACGGAGCTTCGTCCGTTGCTCTTGATTTCTACGTACGCTCGTTCTGCCGGAAAGCTACGGAGCTTCGTTCGTTGCTCTTGTTTTCAACGTACGCTCGTTCTGCCGGAGAGCTATGGAGCTTTGTCCGTTGCTTTTGTTTTCAACGTACGTTCGTTCTGCCGGAGAGCTACGGAGCTTCGTCCGTTTCTTTTGTTTTCAACGTACGCTCGTTCTGCCGGAGAGCTAGGGAGCTGCGTCCGTTGCTCTTGTTTTCAACGTACGCTCGTTCTGCCGGAGAGATACGGAGCTTCGTTCGTTGCTCTTGTTTTCAACGTACGTTCGTACTGCCGAATGTCTACGGAGCTTCGTCCGTTGCTCTTGTTTTCAACGTACGCTCGTTCTGCCAGAGAGCTACGGAGCTTCGTCCGTTGCTCTTGTTTTCAAAGTACGCTCGTTCTGCCGGAGTGCTACGTAGCTTCGTCTATTTCTCTTGTTTTCAAAGTACACTCTTTCTGCCGGAGAGCTACGGAGCTTCGTTCTTGCTCTTGTTTTCAACGTACGCTCGTTCTGCCAGAAAGCCACGGAGCTTCGTCCGTTGCTCTTGTTTTTTAAGGTACGGTCGTTCTGCCGGAGAGCTACGGAGCTTCGTCCATTGCGCTTGTTTTCAACGTACGCTCGTTCTGCCGGAGAGCTATGTAGCTTCGTCCGTTGCTCTAGTTTTCAACGTACGTTCGCCCTGCCGAAGAGATACGGGGCTTCGTCCGTTGCTCTTGTTTTCAACGTACGCTCGTTCTGGCGGAGAGCTACTGAGCTTCGTCCGTTGCTCTTGTTTTCAACGTACGCTCGTTCTGCCGGAGAGCTACGTAGCTTCGTCCGTTGCTCTTGTTTTCAAAGTACGCTCGTTCTGCCGGAGAGCTACGGAGCTTCGTCCTTTGCCCTTGTTTTCAACGTACGCTCGATCTGCGAGAAAGCTACGGAGCATCGTCCGTTGTTCTTGTTTTCAAAGTACGCTCGTTCTGCCGGAGAACTACGGATCTCCGTCCGTTGCTCTTGTTTTCAACGTACGCTCGTTCTGCCAGAGAGCTACGGAGCTTCTTCCGTTGCTCCTGTTTTCAAAGTACGCTCGTTCTGCCGGAGTGCTACGTAGCTTCCGCTATTGCTCTTGTTTTCAAAGTACGCTCTTTCTGCCGGAGAGCTACGGAGCTTCGTCCGTTGCTCTTGTTTTTAAGGTACGCTCGTTCTGCCGGTGAGCTACGGAGCTTCGTCCATTGTTCTTGTTTTCAACGTACGCTCGTTCTGCCGGAGAGCTATGTAGCTTCGTCCGTTGCTCTTGTTTTCAACGTACGTTCGTCCTGCCGAAGAGATACGGGGCTTCGACCGTTGCTCTTGTTTTCAACGTACGCTCGTTCTGCCGCAGAGTTACTGAGCTTCGTCCGTTGCTCTAGTTTTCAACGTACGTTCGTCCTGCCGAAGAGATACGGGGCTTCGTCCGTTGCTCTTGTTTTCAACGTACGCTCGTTCTGCCGGAGAGCTACTGAGCTTCGTCCGTTGCTCTTGTTTTCAACGTACGCTCGTTCTGCCGCAGAGCAACGGAGCTTCGTCCGTTGCTCTTGTTTTCAACGTACGCTCGTTCTGCCGGAGAGCTACGTAGCTTCGTCCGTTGCTCTTGTTTTCAAAGTACGCTCGTTCTGCCGGTGAGCTACGGAGCTTCGTCCTTTGCCCTTGTTTTCAACGTACGCTCGTTCTGCGAGAAAGCTACGGAACTTCGTCCGTTGTTCTTGTTTTCAAAGTACGCTCGTTCTGCCGGAGAACTACGGAGCTTCGTCCGTTGCTCTTGTTTTCAATGTACGCTCGTTCTGCCGCAGAGCAACGGAGCTTCGGCCGTTGCTCTTGTTTTCAACGTACGCTCGTTCTGCCGGAGAGATACGGAGCTTGGTCCGTTGCTCTTGTTTTCAACGTACGCTCGTTCTGCCGGAGAGATACGGAGCTTCGTTCGTTGCTCTTGTTTTCAACGTACGTTCGTACTGCCGAATGTCTACGGAGCTTCGTCCGTTGCTCTTGTTTTCAAAGTACGCTCGTTCTGCCGGAGTGCTACGTAGCTTCGTCCGTTACTCTTGTTTTCAAAGTACGCTCGTTCTGCAGGAGAGCTACGGAGCATCGTCCTTTGCCCTTGTTTTCAACGTACGCTCGTTCTGCGAGAAAGCTACGGAGCTTCGTCCGTTGTTCTTGTTTTCAAAGTACGCTCGTTCTGCCGGAGAACTACGGAGCTTCGTCCGTTGCTCTTGTTTTCAACGTACGCTCGTTCTGCCAGAGAGCTACGGAGCTTCGTCCGTTGCTCCTGTTTTCAAAGTACGCTCGTTCTGCCGGAGTGCTACGTAGCTTCGTCTATTGCTCTTGTTTTCAACGTACGCTCTTTCTGCCGGAGAGCTACGGAGCTTCGTCCGTTGCTCTTGTTTTCAACGTACGCTCGTTCTGCCGGAGAGCTACGGAGCTTCGTCCGTTGCCTTGTTTTCAACGTACGTTCTTTCGGCCGGAGAGCTACGGAGCTTCGTCCGTTGCTCTTGATTTCAACGTACGTTCGTTCTGCCGAAGATCTACGGAGCTTCGTCCGTTGCGCTTGATTTCTCCGTACGCTCGTTCTGCCGGAAAGCTACGGAGCTTCGTTCGTTGCTCTTGTTTTCAACGTACGCTCTTTCTGCCGGAGAGCTACTGAGCTTCGTCCGTTGCTCTTGTTTTCAACGTACGTTCTTTCTGCCGGAGAGCTACGGAGCTTCGTCCGTTGCTCTTGTTTTCAACGTACGCTCTTTCTGCCGGAGAGCTACTGAGCTTCGTCCGTTGCTCTTGTTTTCAACGTACGTTCTTTCTGCCGGAGAGCTACGGAGCTTCGTCCGTTGCTCTTGTTTTCAACGTACGTTCTTTCTGCCGGAGAGCTACGGAGCTTCGTCCGTTGCTCTTGTTTTCAACGTACGTTCGTTCTGCCGAAGATCTACGGAGCTTCGTCCGTTGCTCTTGATTTCTACGTACGCTCGTTCTGCCGGAAAGCTACGGAGCTTCGTTCGTTGCTCTTGTTTTCAACGTACGCTCGTTCTGCCGGAGAGCTACGGAGCTTCGTCCGTTTCTCTTGTTTTCAACGTACGCTCGTTCTGCCGGAGAGCTACGGATCTTCGTCCGTTGCTCTTGTCTTCAACGTACACTCGTTCTGCCGGGGAGCTACGGAGATTCGTCCGTTGCTCTTGTTTTCAACGCACGCTCGTTCTGCCGGAGAGATACGGAGCTTGGTCCGTTGCTCTTGTTTTCAACTTACGCTCGTTCTACCGGAGAGATACAGAGCTTCGTTCGTTGCTCTTGTTTTCAACGTACGTTCGTACTGCCGAATGTCTACGGAGCTTCGTCCGTTGCTCTTGTTTTCAACGTACGCTCGTTCTGCCAGAGAGCTACGGAGCTTCGTCCGTTGCTCTTGTTTTCAAAGTACACTCTTTCTGCCGGAGAGCTACGGAGCTTCGTTCTTGCTCTTGTTTTCAACGTACGCTCGTTCTGCCAGAAAGCCACGGAGCTTCGTCCGTTGCTCTTGTTTTTTAAGGTACGATCGTTCTGCCGGAGTGCTACGGAGCTTCGTCCATTGCGCTTGTTTTCAACGTACGCTCGTTCTGCCGGAGAGATACGGAGCTTCGTTCGTTGCTCTTGTTTTCAACGTACGTTCGTACTGCCGAATGTCTACGGAGCTTCGTCCGTTGCTCTTGTTTTCAACGTACGCTCGTTCTGCCAGAGAGCTACGGAGCTTCGTCCGTTGCTCTTGTTTTCAAAGTACGCTCGTTCTGCCGGAGTGCTACGTAGCTTCGTCTATTTCTCTTGTTTTCAAAGTACACTCTTTCTGCCGGAGAGCTACGGAGCTTCGTTCTTGCTCTTGTTTTCAACGTACGCTCGTTCTGCCAGAAAGCCACGGAGCTTCGTCCGTTGCTCTTGTTTTTTAAGGTACGGTAGTTCTGCCGGAGAGCTACGGAGCTTCGTCCATTGCGCTTGTTTTCAACGTACGCTCGTTCTGCCGGAGAGCTATGTAGCTTCGTCCGTTGCTCTAGTTTTCAACGTACGTTCGCCCTGCCGAAGAGATACGGGGCTTCGTCCGTTGCTCTTGTTTTCAACGTACGCTCGTTCTGGCGGAGAGCTACTGAGCTTCGTCCGTTGCTCTTGTTTTCAACGTACGCTCGTTCTGCCGGAGAGCTACGTAGCTTCGTCCGTTGCTCTTGTTTTCAAAGTACGCTCGTTCTGCCGGAGAGCTACGGAGCTTCGTCCTTTGCCCTTGTTTTCAACGTACGCTCGTTCTGCGAGAAAGCTACGGAGCATCGTCCGTTGTTCTTGTTTTCAAAGTACGCTCGTTCTGCCGGAGAACTACGGATCTCCGTCCGTTGCTCTTGTTTTTAACGTACGCTCGTTCTGCCAGAGAGCTACGGAGCTTCTTCCGTTGCTCCTGTTTTCAAAGTACGCTCGTTCTGCCGGAGTGCTACGTAGCTTCCGCTATTGCTCTTGTTTTCAAAGTACGCTCTTTCTGCCGGAGAGCTACGGGGCTTCGACCGTTGCTCTTGTTTTCAACGTACGCTCGTTCTGCCGCAGAGTTACTGAGCTTCGTCCGTTGCTCTAGTTTTCAACGTACGTTCGTCCTGCCGAAGAGATACGGGGCTTCGTCCGTTGCTCTTGTTTTCAACGTACGCTCGTTCTGCCGGAGAGCTACTGAGCTTCGTCCGTTGCTCTTGTTTTCAACGTACGCTCGTTCTGCCGCAGAGCAACGGAGCTTCGTCCGTTGCTCTTGTTTTCAACGTACGCTCGTTCTGCCGGAGAGCTACGTAGCTTCGTCCGTTGCTCTTGTTTTCAAAGTACGCTCGTTCTGCCGGTGAGCTACGGAGCTTCGTCCTTTGTCCTTGTTTTCAACGTACGCTCGTTCTGCGAGAAAGCTACGGAACTTCGTCCGTTGTTCTTGTTTTCAAAGTACGCTCGTTCTGCCGGAGAACTACGGAGCTTCGTCCGTTGCTCTTGTTTTCAATGTACGCTCGTTCTGCCGCAGAGCAACGGAGCTTCGGCCGTTGCTCTTGTTTTCAACGTACGCTCGTTCTGCCGGAGAGATACGGAGCTTGGTCCGTTGCTCTTGTTTTCAACGTACGCTCGTTCTGCCGGAGAGATACGGAGCTTCGTTCGTTGCTCTTGTTTTCAACGTACGTTCGTACTGCCGAATGTCTACGGAGCTTCGTCCGTTGCTCTTGTTTTCAAAGTACGCTCGTTCTGCCGGAGTGCTACGTAGCTTCGTCCGTTACTCTTGTTTTCAAAGTACGCTCGTTCTGCAGGAGAGCTACGGAGCATCGTCCTTTGCCCTTGTTTTCAACGTACGCTCGTTCTGCGAGAAAGCTACGGAGCTTCGTCCGTTGTTCTTGTTTTCAAAGTACGCTCGTTCTGCCGGAGAACTACGGAGCTTCGTCCGTTGCTCTTGTTTTCAACGTACGCTCGTTCTGCCAGAGAGCTACGGAGCTTCGTCCGTTGCTCCTGTTTTCAAAGTACGCTCGTTCTGCCGGAGTGCTACGTAGCTTCGTCTATTGCTCTTGTTTTCAACGTACGCTCTTTCTGCCGGAGAGCTACTGAGCTTCGTCCGTTGCTCCTGTTTTCAACGTACGCTCGTTCTGCCGGAGAGCTACGGAGCTTCGTCCGTTGCTCTTGTTTTCAACGTACGCTCGTTCTGCCGGAGAGCTACGGAGCTTCGTCCGTTGCTCTTATTTTCAACGTACGCTCGTTCTGCCGGAGAGCTACGGAGCTTCGTCCGTTGCCTTGTTTTCAACGTACGTTCTTTCGGCCGGAGAGCTACGGAGCTTCGTCCGTTGCTCTTGATTTCAACGTACGTTCGTTCTGCCGAAGATCTACGGAGCTTCGTCCGTTGCGCTTGATTTCTCCGTACGCTCGTTCTGCCGGAAAGCTACGGAGCTTCGTCCGTTGCTCTTGTTTTCAACGTACGCTCTTTCTGCCGGAGAGCTACGGAGCTTCGTCCGTTGCTCTTGTTTTCAACGTACGTTCTTTCTGCCGGAGAGCTACGGAGCTTCGTCCGTTGCTCTTGTTTTCAACGTACGTTCGTTCTGCCGAAGATCTACGGAGCTTCGTCCGTTGCTCTTGATTTCTACGTACGCTCGTTCTGCCGGAAAGCTACGGAGCTTCGTTCGTTGCTCTTGTTTTCAACGTACGCTCGTTCTGCCGGAGAGCTACGGAGCTTCGTCCGTTTCTCTTGTTTTCAACGTACGCTCGTTCTGCCGGAGAGCTAGGGAGCTGCGTCCGTTGCTCTTGTTTTCAACGTACTCTCGTTCTGCCGGAGAGCTACGGATCTTCGTCCGTTGCTCTTGTCTTCAACGTACACTCGTTCTGCCGGGGAGCTACGGAGATTCGTCCGTTGCTCTTGTTTTCAACGTACGCTCGTTCTGCCGGAGAGATACGGAGCTTGGTCCGTTGCTCTTGTTTTCAACGTACGCTCGTTCTACCGGAGAGATACAGAGCTTCGTTCGTTGCTCTTGTTTTCAACGTACGTTCGTACTGCCGAATGTCTACGGAGCTTCGTCCGTTGCTCTTGTTTTCAACGTACGCTCGTTCTGCCAGAGAGCTACGGAGCTTCGTCCGTTGCTCTTGTTTTCAAAGTACACTCTTTCTGCCGGAGAGCTACGGAGATTCGTTCTTGCTCTTGTTTTCAACGTACGCTCGTTCTGCCAGAAAGCCACGGAGCTTCGTCCGTTGCTCTTGTTTTTTAAGGTACGATCGTTCTGCCGGAGTGCTACGGAGCTTCGTCCATTGCGCTTGTTTTCAACGTACGCTCGTTCTGCCGGAGAGCTATGTAGCTTCGTCCGTTGCTCTAGTTTTCAACGTACGTTCGTCCTGCCGAAGAGATACGGGGCTTCGTCCGTTGCTCTTGTTTTCAACGTACGCTCGTTCTGCCGGAGAGCTACGTAGCTTCGTCCGTTGCTCTTGTTTTCAAAATACGCTCGTTCTGCCGGAGAGCTACGGAGCTTCGTCCTTTGCCCTTGTTTTCAACGTACGGTCGTTCTGCGAGAAAGCTACGGAGCTTCGTCCGTTGTTCTTGTTTTCAAAGTACGCTCGGTCTGCCGGAGAACTACGGAGCTCCGTCCGTTGCTCTTGTTTTCAACGTACGCTCGTTCTGCCAGAGAGCTACGGAGCTTCGTCCGTTGCTCCTGTTTTCAAAGTACGCTCGTTCTGCCGGAGTGCTACGTAGCTTCGTCTATTGCTCTTGTTTTCAAAGTACGCTCTTTCTGCCGGAGAGCTACGGAGCTTCGTCCGTTGCTCTTGTTTTTAAGGTACGCTCGTTCTGCCGGAGAGCTACGGAGCTTCGTCCATTGCTCTTGTTTTCAACGTACGCTCGTTCTGCCGGAGAGCTATGTAGCTTCGTCCGTTGCTCTTGTTTTCAACGTACGTTCTTTCTGCCGGAGAGCTACGGAGCTTCGTCCGTTGCTCTTGTTTTCAACGTACGTTCTTTCTGCCGGAGAGCTACGGAGCTTCGTCCGTTGCTCTTGTTTTCAACGTACGTTCGTTCTGCCGAAGATCTACGGAGCTTCGTCCGTTGCTCTTGATTTCTACGTACGCTCGTTCTGCCGGAAAGCTACGGAGCTTCGTTCGTTGCTCTTGTTTTCAACGTACGCTCGTTCTGCCGGAGAGCTATGGAGCTTTGTCCGTTGCTCTTGTTTTCAACGTACGTTCGTTCTGCCGGAGAGCTACGGAGCTTCGTCCGTTTCTTTTGTTTTCAACGTACGCTCGTTCTGCCGGAGAGCTAGGGAGCTGCGTCCGTTGCTCTTGTTTTCAACGTACGCTCGTTCTGCTGGAGAGATACGGAGCTTCGTTCGTTGCTCTTGTTTTCAACGTACGTTCGTACTGCCGAATGTCTACGGAGCTTCGTCCGTTGCTCTTGTTTTCAACGTACGCTCGTTCTGCCAGAGAGCTACGGAGCTTCGTCCGTTGCTCTTGTTTTCAAAGTACGCTCGTTCTGCCGGAGTGCTACGTAGCTTCGTCTATTTCTCTTGTTTTCAAAGTACACTCTTTCTGCCGGAGAGCTACGGAGCTTCGTTCTTGCTCTTGTTTTCAACGTACGCTCGTTCTGCCAGAAAGCCACGGAGCTTCGTCCGTTGCTCTTGTTTTTTAAGGTACGGTCGTTCTGCCGGAGAGCTACGGAGCTTCGTCCATTGCGCTTGTTTTCAACGTACGCTCGTTCTGCCGGAGAGCTATGTAGCTTCGTCCGTTGCTCTAGTTTTCAACGTACGTTCGCCCTGCCGAAGAGATACGGGGCTTCGTCCGTTGCTCTTGTTTTCAACGTACGCTCGTTCTGGCGGAGAGCTACTGAGCTTCGTCCGTTGCTCTTGTTTTCAACGTACGCTCGTTCTGCCGGAGAGCTACGTAGCTTCGTCCGTTGCTCTTGTTTTCAAAGTACGCTCGTTCTGCCGGAGAGCTACGGAGCTTCGTCCTTTGCCCTTGTTTTCAACGTACGCTCGTTCTGCGAGAAAGCTACGGAGCTTCGTCCGTTGTTCTTGTTTTCAAAGTACGCTCGGTCTGCCGGAGAACTACGGAGCTCCGTCCGTTGCTCTTGTTTTCAACGTACGCTCGTTCTGCCAGAGAGCTACGGAGCTTCTTCCGTTGCTCCTGTTTTCAAAGTACGCTCGTTCTGCCGGAGAGCTACGGATCTTCGTCCGTTGCTCTTGTCTTCAACGTACACTCGTTCTGCCGGGGAGCTACGGAGATTCGTCCGTTGCTCTTGTTTTCAACGTACGCTCGTTCTGCCGGAGAGATACGGAGCTTGGTCCGTTGCTCTTGTTTTCAACGTACGCTCTTTCTGCCGGAGAGATACGGAGCTTCGTTCGTTGCTCTTGTTTTCAACGTACGTTCGTACTGCCGAATGTCTACGGAGCTTCGTCCGTTGCTCTTGTTTTCAACGTACGCTCGTTCTGCCAGAGAGCTACGGAGCTTCGTCCGTTGCTCTTGTTTTCAAAGTACGCTCGTTCTGCCGGAGTGCTACGTAGCTTCGTCTATTTCTCTTGTTTTCAAAGTACACTCTTTCTGCCGGAGAGCTACGGAGCTTCGTTCTTGCTCTTGTTTTCAACGTACGCTCGTTCTGCCAGAAAGCCACGGAGCTTCGTCCGTTGCTCTTGTTTTTTAAGGTACGGTCGTTCTGCCGGAGAGCTACGGAGCTTCGTCCATTGCGCTTGTTTTCAACGTACGCTCGTTCTGCCGGAGAGCTATGTAGCTTCGTCCGTTGCTCTAGTTTTCAACGTACGTTCGCCCTGCCGAAGAGATACGGGGCTTCGTCCGTTGCTCTTGTTTTCAACGTACGCTCGTTCTGGCGGAGAGCTACTGAGCTTCGTCCGTTGCTCTTGTTTTCAACGTACGCTCGTTCTGCCGGAGAGCTACGTAGCTTCGTCCGTTGCTCTTGTTTTCAAAGTACGCTCGTTCGGCCGGAGAGCTACGGAGCTTCGTCCTTTGCCCTTGTTTTCAACGTACGCTCGTTCTGCGAGAAAGCTACGGAGCATCGTCCGTTGTTCTTGTTTTCAAAGTACGCTCGTTCTGCCGGAGAACTACGGATCTCCGTCCGTTGCTCTTGTTTTCAACGTACGCTCGTTCTGCCAGAGAGCTACGGAGCTTCTTCCGTTGCTCCTGTTTTCAAAGTACGCTCGTTCTGCCGGAGTGCTACGTAGCTTCCGCTATTGCTCTTGTTTTCAAAGTACGCTCTTTCTGCCGGAGAGCTACGGAGCTTCGTCCGTTGCTCTTGTTTTTAAGGTACGCTCGTTCTGCCGGAGAGCTACGGAGCTTCGTCCATTGTTCTTGTTTTCAACGTACGCTCGTTCTGCCGGAGAGCTATGTAGCTTCGTCCGTTGCTCTTGTTTTCAACGTACGTTCGTCCTGCCGAAGAGATACGGGGCTTCGACCGTTGCTCTTGTTTTCAACGTACGCTCGTTCTGCCGCAGAGTTACTGAGCTTCGTCCGTTGCTCTAGTTTTCAACGTACGTTCGTCCTGCCGAAGAGATACGGGGCTTCGTCCGTTGCTCTTGTTTTCAACGTACGCTCGTTCTGCCGGAGAGCTACTGAGCTTCGTCCGTTGCTCTTGTTTTCAACGTACGCTCGTTCTGCCGCAGAGCAACGGAGCTTCGTCCGTTGCTCTTGTTTTCAACGTACGCTCGTTCTGCCGGGGAGCTACGTAGCTTCGTCCGTTGCTCTTGTTTTCAAAGTACGCTCGTTCTGCCGGAGAGCTACGGAGCTTCGTCCTTTGCCCTTGTTTTCAACGTACGCTCGTTCTGCGAGAAAGCTACGGAACTTCGTCCGTTGTTCTTGTTTTCAAAGTACGCTCGTTCTGCCGGAGAACTACGGAGCTTCGTCCGTTGCTCTTGTTTTCAATGTACGCTCGTTCTGCCGCAGAGCAACGGAGCTTCGTCCGTTGCTCTTGTTTTCAACGTACGCTCGTTCTGCCGGAGAGCTACGTAGCTTCGTCCGTTGCTCTTGTTTTCAAAGTACGCTCGTTCTGCCGGAGAGCTACGGAGCTTCGTCCTTTGCCCTTGTTTTCAACGTACGCTCGTTCTGCGAGAAAGCTACGGGGCTTCGTCCGTTGTTCTTGTTTTCAAAGTACGCTCGGTCTGCCGGAGAACTACGGAGCTCCGTCCGTTGCTCTTGTTTTCAACGTACGCTCGTTCTGCCAGAGAGCTACGGAGCTTCTTCCGTTGCTCCTGTTTTCAAAGTACGCTCGTTCTGCCGGAGTGCTACGTAGCTTCGTCTATTGCTCTTGTTTTCAAAGTACGCTCTTTCTGCCGGAGAGCTACGGAGCTTCGTCCGTTGCTCTTGTTTTTAAGGTACGCTCGTTCTGCCGGAGAGCTACGGAGCTTCGTCCATTGCTCTTGTTTTCAACGTACGCTCGTTCTGCCGGAGAGCTATGTAGCTTCGTCCGTTGCTCTTGTTTTCAACGTACGTTCGTCCTGCCGAAGAGATACGGGGCTTCGACCGTTGCTCTTGTTTTCAACGTACGCTCGTTCTGCCGGAGAGCTACTGAGCTTCGTCCGTTGCTCTTGTTTTCAACGTACGCTCTTTCTGCCGGAGAATTACGGAGCTTCGTCCTTGCTCTTGTTTTCAACGTACGCTCGTTCTTCCGGGGAGCTACGGAGATTCGTCCGTTGCTCTTGTTTTCAACGTACGCTCGTTCTGCCGGAGAGATACGGAGCTTGGTCCGTTGCTCTTGTTTTCAACGTACGCTCGTTCTGCCGGAGAGATACGGAGCTTCGTTCGTTGCTCTTGTTTTCAACGTACGTTCGTACTGCCGAATGTCTACGGAGCTTCGTCCGTTGCTCTTGTTTTCAACGTACGCTCGTTCTGCCAGAGAGCTACGGAGCTTCGTCCGTTGCTCTTGTTTTCAAAGTACGCTCGTTCTGCCGGAGTGCTACGTAGCTTCGTCTATTTCTCTTGTTTTCAAAGTACACTCTTTCTGCCGGAGAGCTACGGAGCTTCGTTCTTGCTCTTGTTTTCAACGTACGCTTGTTCTGCCAGAAAGCCACGGAGCTTCGTCCGTTGCTCTTGTTTTTTAAGGTACGGTCGTTCTGCCGGAGAACTACGGAGCTTCGTCCATTGCGCTTGTTTTCAACGTACGCTCGTTCTGCCGGAGAGCTATGTAGCTTCGTCCGTTGCTCTAGTTTTCAACGTACTTTCGTCCTGCCGAAGAGATACGGGGCTTCGTCCGTTGCTCTTGTTTTCAACGTACGCTCGTTCTGCCGGAGAGCTACTGAGCTTCGTCCGTTGCTCTTGTTTTCAACGTACGCTCGTTCTGCCGCAGAGCAACGGAGCTTCGTCCGTTGCTCTTGTTTTCAACGTACGCTCGTTCTGACGGAGATCTACGGAGCTTCGTCCGTTGCTCTTGTTTTCAAAGTACGCTCGTTCTGCCGGAGAGCTACGGAGCTTCGTCCTTTGATCTTGTTTTCAAAGTACGCTCGTTCTGCGAGAAAGCTACGGAGCTTCGTCCGTTGCTCTTGTTTTCAAAGTACGCTCGTTCTGCCGGAGAGCTACGGAGCTTCGTCCGTTGCTCTTGTTTTCAACGTACGCTCGTTCTGCCAGAGAGCTACGGAGCTTCGTCCGTTGCTCTTGTTTTCAAAGTACGCTCGTTCTGCCGGAGAGCTACGGAGCTTCGTTCTTGCTCTTGTTTTCAACGTACGCTCGATCTGCCGCAGTGCTACGGAGCTTCGTCCGTTGCTCGAGTTTTCAACGTACGTTCGTTCTGCCGGAGAGCTACGGAGCTTCGACCTTCGCTCTTGTTTTAAACGTACGCTCTTTCTGCCGGAAAGCTACGGAGCTTCGTCCGTTTCTCTTGTTTTCAACGTACGCTCTTTCTGCCGGAGAACTACGGTGCTTCGTCCCTGCTCTTGTTTTCAACGTACGTTCGTCCTGCCGAAGAGATACGGGGCTTCGACCGTTGCTCTTGTTTTCAACGTACGCTCGTTCTGCCGCAGAGTTACTGAGCTTCGTCCGTTGCTCTAGTTTTCAACGTACGTTCGTCCTGCCGAAGAGATACGGGGCTTCGTCCGTTGCTCTTGTTTTCAACGTACGCTCGTTCTGCCGGAGAGCTACTGAGCTTCGTCCGTTGCTCTTGTTTTCAACGTACGCTCGTTCTGGCGGAGAGCTACTGAGCTTCGTCCGTTGCTCTTGTTTTCAACGTACGCTCGTTCTGCCGGAGAGCTACGTAGCTTCGTCCGTTGCTCTTGTTTTCAAAGTACGCTCGTTCTGCCGGAGAGCTACGGAGCTTCGTCCTTTGCCCTTGTTTTCAACGTACGCTCGTTCTGCGAGAAAGCTACGGAGCTTCGTCCGTTGTTCTTGTTTTCAAAGTACGCTCGGTCTGCCGGAGAACTACGGAGCTCCGTCCGTTGCTCTTGTTTTCAACGTACGCTCGTTCTGCCAGAGAGCTACGGAGCTTCTTCCGTTGCTCCTGTTTTCAAAGTACGCTCGTTCTGCCGGAGAGCTACGGATCTTCGTCCGTTGCTCTTGTCTTCAACGTACACTCGTTCTGCCGGGGAGCTACGGAGATTCGTCCGTTGCTCTTGTTTTCAACGTACGCTCGTTCTGCCGGAGAGATACGGAGCTTGGTCCGTTGCTCTTGTTTTCAACGTACGCTCTTTCTGCCGGAGAGATACGGAGCTTCGTTCGTTGCTCTTGTTTTCAACGTACGTTCGTACTGCCGAATGTCTACGGAGCTTCGTCCGTTGCTCTTGTTTTCAACGTACGCTCGTTCTGCCAGAGAGCTACGGAGCTTCGTCCGTTGCTCTTGTTTTCAAAGTACGCTCGTTCTCCCGGAGTGCTACGTAGCTTCGTCTATTTCTCTTGTTTTCAAAGTACACTCTTTCTGCCGGAGAGCTACGGAGCTTCGTTCTTGCTCTTGTTTTCAACGTACGCTCGTTCTGCCAGAAAGCCACGGAGCTTCGTCCGTTGCTCTTGTTTTTTAAGGTACGGTCGTTCTGCCGGAGAGCTACGGAGCTTCGTCCATTGCGCTTGTTTTCAACGTACGCTCGTTCTGCCGGAGAGCTATGTAGCTTCGTCCGTTGCTCTAGTTTTCAACGTACGTTCGCCCTGCCGAAGAGATACGGGGCTTCGTCCGTTGCTCTTGTTTTCAACGTACGCTCGTTCTGGCGGAGAGCTACTGAGCTTCGTCCGTTGCTCTTGTTTTCAACGTACGCTCGTTCTGCCGGAGAGCTACGTAGCTTCGTCCG
Source organism: Octopus bimaculoides (assembly GCF_046866305.1). Taxonomy (NCBI): domain Eukaryota; kingdom Metazoa; phylum Mollusca; class Cephalopoda; order Octopoda; family Octopodidae; genus Octopus; species Octopus bimaculoides. The sequence goes on along the minus strand of NC_142950.1, from coordinate 2,259,947 downwards.
TTGCTCTTGTTTTCAAAGTACGCTCGTTCGGCCGGAGAGCTACGGAGCTTCGTCCTTTGCCCTTGTTTTCAACGTACGCTCGTTCTGCGAGAAAGCTACGGAGCATCGTCCGTTGTTCTTGTTTTCAAAGTACGCTCGTTCTGCCGGAGAACTACGGATCTCCGTCCGTTGCTCTTGTTTTCAACGTACGCTCGTTCTGCCAGAGAGCTACGGAGCTTCTTCCGTTGCTCCTGTTTTCAAAGTACGCTCGTTCTGCCGGAGTGCTACGTAGCTTCCGCTATTGCTCTTGTTTTCAAAGTACGCTCTTTCTGCCGGAGAGCTACGGAGCTTCGTCCGTTGCTCTTGTTTTTAAGGTACGCTCGTTCTGCCGGAGAGCTACGGAGCTTCGTCCATTGTTCTTGTTTTCAACGTACGCTCGTTCTGCCGGAGAGCTATGTAGCTTCGTCCGTTGCTCTTGTTTTCAACGTACGTTCGTCCTGCCGAAGAGATACGGGGCTTCGACCGTTGCTCTTGTTTTCAACGTACGCTCGTTCTGCCGCAGAGTTACTGAGCTTCGTCCGTTGCTCTAGTTTTCAACGTACGTTCGTCCTGCCGAAGAGATACGGGGCTTCGTCCGTTGCTCTTGTTTTCAACGTACGCTCGTTCTGCCGGAGAGCTACTGAGCTTCGTCCGTTGCTCTTGTTTTCAACGTACGCTCGTTCTGCCGCAGAGCAACGGAGCTTCGTCCGTTGCTCTTGTTTTCAACGTACGCTCGTTCTGCCGGAGAGCTACGTAGCTTCGTCCGTTGCTCTTGTTTTCAAAGTACGCTCGTTCTGCCGGAGAGCTACGGAGCTTCGTCCTTTGCCCTTGTTTTCAACGTACGCTCGTTCTGCGAGAAAGCTACGGAACTTCGTCCGTTGTTCTTGTTTTCAAAGTACGCTCGTTCTGCCGGAGAACTACGGAGCTTCGTCCGTTGCTCTTGTTTTCAATGTACGCTCGTTCTGCCGCAGAGCAACGGAGCTTCGTCCGTTGCTCTTGTTTTCAACGTACGCTCGTTCTGCCGGAGAGCTACGTAGCTTCGTCCGTTGCTCTTGTTTTCAAAGTACGCTCGTTCTGCCGGAGAGCTACGGAGCTTCGTCCTTTGCCCTTGTTTTCAACGTACGCTCGTTCTGCGAGAAAGCTACGGGGCTTCGTCCGTTGTTCTTGTTTTCAAAGTACGCTCGGTCTGCCGGAGAACTACGGAGCTCCGTCCGTTGCTCTTGTTTTCAACGTACGCTCGTTCTGCCAGAGAGCTACGGAGCTTCTTCCGTTGCTCCTGTTTTCAAAGTACGCTCGTTCTGCCGGAGTGCTACGTAGCTTCGTCTATTGCTCTTGTTTTCAAAGTACGCTCTTTCTGCCGGAGAGCTACGGAGCTTCGTCCGTTGCTCTTGTTTTTAAGGTACGCTCGTTCTGCCGGAGAGCTACGGAGCTTCGTCCATTGCTCTTGTTTTCAACGTACGCTCGTTCTGCCGGAGAGCTATGTAGCTTCGTCCGTTGCTCTTGTTTTCAACGTACGTTCGTCCTGCCGAAGAGATACGGGGCTTCGACCGTTGCTCTTGTTTTCAACGTACGCTCGTTCTGCCGGAGAGCTACTGAGCTTCGTCCGTTGCTCTTGTTTTCAACGTACGCTCTTTCTGCCGGAGAACTACGGAGCTTCGTCCTTGCTCTTGTTTTCAACGTACGCTCGTTCTTCCGGGGAGCTACGGAGATTCGTCCGTTGCTCTTGTTTTCAACGTACGCTCGTTCTGCCGGAGAGATACGGAGCTTGGTCCGTTGCTCTTGTTTTCAACGTACGCTCGTTCTGCCGGAGAGATACGGAGCTTCGTTCGTTGCTCTTGTTTTCAACGTACGTTCGTACTGCCGAATGTCTACGGAGCTTCGTCCGTTGCTCTTGTTTTCAACGTACGCTCGTTCTGCCAGAGAGCTACGGAGCTTCGTCCGTTGCTCTTGTTTTCAAAGTACGCTCGTTCTGCCGGAGTGCTACGTAGCTTCGTCTATTTCTCTTGTTTTCAAAGTACACTCTTTCTGCCGGAGAGCTACGGAGCTTCGTTCTTGCTCTTGTTTTCAACGTACGCTTGTTCTGCCAGAAAGCCACGGAGCTTCGTCCGTTGCTCTTGTTTTTTAAGGTACGGTCGTTCTGCCGGAGAACTACGGAGCTTCGTCCATTGCGCTTGTTTTCAACGTACGCTCGTTCTGCCGGAGAGCTATGTAGCTTCGTCCGTTGCTCTAGTTTTCAACGTACTTTCGTCCTGCCGAAGAGATACGGGGCTTCGTCCGTTGCTCTTGTTTTCAACGTACGCTCGTTCTGCCGGAGAGCTACTGAGCTTCGTCCGTTGCTCTTGTTTTCAACGTACGCTCGTTCTGCCGCAGAGCAACGGAGCTTCGTCCGTTGCTCTTGTTTTCAACGTACGCTCGTTCTGACGGAGATCTACGGAGCTTCGTCCGTTGCTCTTGTTTTCAAAGTACGCTCGTTCTGCCGGAGAGCTACGGAGCTTCGTCCTTTGATCTTGTTTTCAAAGTACGCTCGTTCTGCGAGAAAGCTACGGAGCTTCGTCCGTTGCTCTTGTTTTCAAAGTACGCTCGTTCTGCCGGAGAGCTACGGAGCTTCGTCCGTTGCTCTTGTTTTCAACGTACGCTCGTTCTGCCAGAGAGCTACGGAGCTTCGTCCGTTGCTCTTGTTTTCAAAGTACGCTCGTTCTGCCGGAGAGCTACGGAGCTTCGTTCTTGCTCTTGTTTTCAACGTACGCTCGATCTGCCGCAGTGCTACGGAGCTTCGTCCGTTGCTCGAGTTTTCAACGTACGTTCGTTCTGCCGGAGAGCTACGGAGCTTCGACCTTCGCTCTTGTTTTAAACGTACGCTCTTTCTGCCGGAAAGCTACGGAGCTTCGTCCGTTTCTCTTGTTTTCAACGTACGCTCTTTCTGCCGGAGAACTACGGTGCTTCGTCCCTGCTCTTGTTTTCAACGTACGTTCGTCCTGCCGAAGAGATACGGGGCTTCGACCGTTGCTCTTGTTTTCAACGTACGCTCGTTCTGCCGCAGAGTTACTGAGCTTCGTCCGTTGCTCTAGTTTTCAACGTACGTTCGTCCTGCCGAAGAGATACGGGGCTTCGTCCGTTGCTCTTGTTTTCAACGTACGCTCGTTCTGCCGGAGAGCTACTGAGCTTCGTCCGTTGCTCTTGTTTTCAACGTACGCTCGTTCTGCCGCAGAGCAACGGAGCTTCGTCCGTTGCTCTTGTTTTCAACGTACGCTCGTTCTGCCGGAGAGCTACGTAGCTTCGTCCGTTGCTCTTGTTTTCAAAGTACGCTCGTTCTGCCGGAGAGCTACGGAGCTTCGTCCTTTGCCCTTGTTTTCAACGTACGCTCGTTCTGCGAGAAAGCTACGGAACTTCGTCCGTTGTTCTTGTTTTCAAAGTACGCTCGTTCTGCCGGAGAACTACGGAGCTTCGTCCGTTGCTCTTGTTTTCAATGTACGCTCGTTCTGCCGCAGAGCAACGGAGCTTCGTCCGTTGCTCTTGTTTTCAACGTACGCTCGTTCTGCCGGAGAGCTACGTAGCTTCGTCCGTTGCTCTTGTTTTCAAAGTACGCTCGTTCTGCCGGAGAGCTACGGAGCTTCGTCCTTTGCCCTTGTTTTCAACGTACGCTCGTTCTGCGAGAAAGCTACGGGGCTTCGTCCGTTGTTCTTGTTTTCAAAGTACGCTCGGTCTGCCGGAGAACTACGGAGCTCCGTCCGTTGCTCTTGTTTTCAACGTACGCTCGTTCTGCCAGAGAGCTACGGAGCTTCTTCCGTTGCTCCTGTTTTCAAAGTACGCTCGTTCTGCCGGAGTGCTACGTAGCTTCGTCTATTGCTCTTGTTTTCAAAGTACGCTGTTTCTGCCGGAGAGCTACGGAGCTTCGTCCGTTGCTCTTGTTTTTAAGGTACGCTCGTTCTGCCGGAGAGCTACGGAGCTTCGTCCATTGCTCTTGTTTTCAACGTACGCTCGTTCTGCCGGAGAGCTATGTAGCTTCGTCCGTTGCTCTTGTTTTCAACGTACGTTCGTCCTGCCGAAGAGATACGGGGCTTCGACCGTTGCTCTTGTTTTCAACGTACGCTCGTTCTGCCGGAGAGCTACTGAGCTTCGTCCGTTGCTCTTGTTTTCAACGTACGCTCTTTCTGCCGGAGAACTACGGAGCTTCGTCCTTGCTCTTGTTTTCAACGTACGCTCGTTCTTCCGGGGAGCTACGGAGATTCGTCCGTTGCTCTTGTTTTCAACGTACGCTCGTTCTGCCGGAGAGATACGGAGCTTGGTCCGTTGCTCTTGTTTTCAACGTACGCTCGTTCTGCCGGAGAGATACGGAGCTTCGTTCGTTGCTCTTGTTTTCAACGTACGTTCGTACTGCCGAATGTCTACGGAGCTTCGTCCGTTGCTCTTGTTTTCAACGTACGCTCGTTCTGCCAGAGAGCTACGGAGCTTCGTCCGTTGCTCTTGTTTTCAAAGTACGCTTGTTCTGCCGGAGTGCTACGTAGCTTCGTCTATTTCTCTTGTTTTCAAAGTACACTCTTTCTGCCGGAGAGCTACGGAGCTTCGTTCTTGCTCTTGTTTTCAACGTACGCTTGTTCTGCCAGAAAGCCACGGAGCTTCGTCCGTTGCTCTTGTTTTTTAAGGTACGGTCGTTCTGCCGGAGAACTACGGAGCTTCGTCCATTGCGCTTGTTTTCAACGTACGCTCGTTCTGCCGGAGAGCTATGTAGCTTCGTCCGTTGCTCTAGTTTTCAACGTACTTTCGTCCTGCCGAAGAGATACGGGGCTTCGTCCGTTGCTCTTGTTTTCAACGTACGCTCGTTCTGCCGGAGAGCTACTGAGCTTCGTCCGTTGCTCTTGTTTTCAACGTACGCTCGTTCTGCCGCAGAGCAACGGAGCTTCGTCCGTTGCTCTTGTTTTCAACGTACGCTCGTTCTGACGGAGATCTACGGAGCTTCGTCCGTTGCTCTTGTTTTCAAAGTACGCTCGTTCTGCCGGAGAGCTACGGAGCTTCGTCCTTTGATCTTGTTTTCAAAGTACGCTCGTTCTGCGAGAAAGCTACGGAGCTTCGTCCGTTGCTCTTGTTTTCAAAGTACGCTCGTTCTGCCGGAGAGCTACGGAGCTTCGTCCGTTGCTCTTGTTTTCAACGTACGCTCGTTCTGCCAGAGAGCTACGGAGCTTCGTCCGTTGCTCTTGTTTTCAAAGTACGCTCGTTCTGCCGGAGAGCTACGGAGCTTCGTTCTTGCTCTTGTTTTCAACGTACGCTCGATCTGCCGCAGTGCTACGGAGCTTCGTCCGTTGCTCGAGTTTTCAACGTACGTTCGTTCTGCCGGAGAGCTACGGAGCTTCGTCCTTCGCTCTTGTTTTAAACGTACGCTTTTTCTGCCGGAAAGCTACGGAGCTTCGTCCGTTTCTCTTGTTTTCAACGTACGCTCTTTCTGCCGGAGAACTACGGTGCTTCGTCCCTGCTCTTGTTTTCAACGTACGCTCGTTCTGCCGGAGAGCTAATGAGCTTTGTCCGTTGCTCTTTTTTTCAACGTACGCCAGTTCTGCCGGAGAGCTACGGAGCTTCGTCCGTTCCTCTTGTTTTCAACGTACGCTCGTTCTGCCAGAGAGCTACGGAGCTTCGTCCGTTGCTCTTGTTTTCAACGTACGCTCGTTCTACCAGAGAGCTACGGAGCTTCGTCCGTTGCTCTTGTTTTCAACGTACGCTCGTTCTACCAGAGAGCTACGGAGCTTCGTCCGTTGCTCTTGTTTTCAAAGTGCGCTCGTTCTGCCGGAGTGCTACGTAGCTTCGTCTATTGCTCTTGTTTTCAAAGTACGCTCTTTCTGCCGGAGAACTACGGTGCTTCGTCCCTGCTCTTGTTTTCAACGTACGCTCGTTCTGCCGGAGAGCTAATGAGCTTTGTCCGTTGCTCTTTTTTTCAACGTACGCCAGTTCTGCCGGAGAGCTACGGTGCTTCGTCCATTGCTTTTGTTTTCAACGTACGTTCGTTCTACCAGAGAGCTACGGAGCTTCGTCCGTTGCTCTTGTTTTCAACGTACGCTCGTTCTACCAGAGAGCTACGGAGCTTCGTCCGTTGCTCTTGTTTTCAAAGTGCGCTCGTTCTGCCGGAGTGCTACGTAGCTTCGTCTATTGCTCTTGTTTTCAAAGTACGCTCTTTCTGTCGGAGAGCTACGTAGCTTCGTTCTTGCTCTTGTTTTCAACGTACGCTCGTTCTGCCGGAGAGCTACGGAGCTTCGTCCGTTTCTCTTGTTTTCGACGTACGCTCGTTCTGCCGGAGAGCTAGGGAGCTGCGCCCGTTGCTCTTGTTTTCAACGTACGCCCGTTCTGCCGGAGAGCTACGGAGCTTCGTCCGTTGCTCTTGTTTTCAAAGTACGCTCGTTCTGCCGGAGAGCTACGGAGCTTCGTCCGTTGCTCTTGTCTTCAACGTACACTCGTTCTGCCGGAGAGCTACGGAGATTCGTCCGTTGGTCTTGTTTTCAACGTACGCTCGTTCTGCCGGAGAGATACGGAGCTTCGTCCGTTGCTCTTGTTTTCAACGTACGGTCGTTCTGCCGGAGAGCTACGGAGCTTCGTTCGTTGCTCTTGTTTTCAACGTACGCTCGTTCTGCCGGAGAGCAACGGAGCTTCGTCCGTTGCTCTTGTTTTCAACGTACGCTCGATCTGCCGGAGAGCTATGGAGCTTCGTCCGTTGCTCTTGTTTTCAACGTACGCTCGTTCTGTCAGAAAGCCTCGGAGCTTCGTCCGTTGCTCTTGTTTTCAACGTACGTTCGTCCTGCCGAAGAGATACGGGGCTTCGTCCGTTGCTCTTGTTTTCAACGTACGCTCGTTCTGCCGGAAAGCTACGGAGCTTCGTCCGTTTCTCTTGTTTTCAGCGTACGCTCTATCTGCCGGAGAGCTACGGAGCTTCGTCCGTTGCTTTTCTTTTCAACGTAAGCTTGTTCTGCCAGAGAGCTACGGAGCTTCGTCCGTTGCTCTTGTTTTCAAAGTACGCTCTTTCTGCCGGAGAACTACGGAGCTTCGTCCTTGCTCTTGTTTTCAACGTACGCTTGAAAAGAAAAGCAACGGACGAAGCTCCGTAGCTCTCCGGCAGAACGAGCGTACGTTGAAAACAAGAGCAACGGACGAAGCTCCGTTGCTCTCCGGCAGAACGAGCGTACGTTGAAAACAAGAGCAACGGACGAAGCTCCGTAGCTCTCCGGCAGAACGAGCGTACGTTGAAAACAAGAGCAACGGACGAAGCTCCGTAGCTCTCCGGCAGAACGAGTGTACGTTGAAGACAAGAGCAACGGACGAAGCTCCGTAGCTCTCCGGCAGAACGAGCGTACGTTGAAAATAAGAGCAACGGACGAAGCTCATTAGCTCTCCTGCAGAACGAGCGTACGTTGAAAACAACAGCAAGGACGAAGATCCGTAGTTCTCCGGCAGAAAGAGCGTACGTTGAAAACAAGAGCAACGGACGAAGCTCCGTAGCTCTCCGGCAGAACGAGCGTACGTTGAAAATAAGAGCAACGGACGAAGCTCATCAGCTCTCCGGCAGAACGAGCGTACGTTGAAAACAAGAGCAACGAACGAAGCTCCGTAGCTTTCCGGCAGAACGAGCGTACGTAGAAATCAAGAGCAACGGACGAAGCTCCGTAGATCTTCGGCAGAACGAACGTACGTTGAAAACAAGAGCAACAGACGAAGCTCCGTAGCTCTTCGGCAGAACGAACGTACGTTGAAAACAAGAGCAACGGTCGAATCTCCGTAGCTTTCTTGCAGAACGAGCGTGCGTTAAAAACAAGAGCAACGGACGAAGCTCCGTAGATCTCCGGCAAAACGAGCGTACTTTGAAAACAAGAGCAACTGACGAAGCTCCGTAGCTCTCCGGCAGAACGAGCGTACGTTGAAAACAAGAGCAACGGACGAAGCACCGTAGCTCTCCGGCAGAACTAGCGTACGTTGAAAAAAAGAGCAACGGACGAAGCTCATTAGCTCTCCGGCAGAATGAGCGTACGTTGAAAACAAGAGCAGGGACGAAGCACCGTAGTTCTCTGGCAGAAAGAGCGTACTTTGAAAACAAGAGCAATGGACGAATCTCCGTAGCTCTCCGGTAGAACGAGTGTACGTTGAAGACAAGAGCAACGGACGAAGCTCCGTAGCTCTCCGGCAGAACGAGCGTACGTTGAAAACGAGAGCAAGGTCGAAGCTCCGTAGCACTCCGGCAGAACGAGCGTACTTTGAAAACAAGAGCAACGGACGAAGCTCCGTAGCACTCTGGCAGAACGAGCTTACGTTGAAAACAAGAGCAACGGACGAAGCTACGTAGCACTCCGGCAGAACGAGCGTACTTTGAAAACAAGAGCAACGGACGAAGCTCCGTAGCTCTCTGGCAGAACGAGCTTACGTTGAAAAGAAAAGCAACGGACGAAGCTCCGTAGCTCTCCGGCCGAAAGAGCGTACTTTGAAAACAAGAGCAACGGACGAAGCTCCGTAGCTCTCCGGCAGAAAGAGCGTACGTTGAAAACAAGAGCAACGGACGAAGCTCCGTTGCTCTCCGGCAGAACGAGCGTACTTTGAAAACAAGAGCAACTGACGAAGCTCCGTAGCTCTCCGGCAGAACGAGCGTACGTTGAAAACAAGAGCAACGAACGCAGCTCCGTTGCTCTCCGGCAGAACGAGCGTACGTTGAAAACAAGAGCAACGGACGAAGCTCCGTAGCTCTCCGGCAGAACGAGCGTACTTTGAAAACAAGAGCAACTGACGAAGCTCCGTAGCTCTCCGGCAGAACGAGCGTACGTTGAAAACAAGAGCAACGGACGCAGCTCCGTTGCTCTCCGGCAGAAAGAGCGTACGTTGAAAACAAGAGCAACGGACGAAGCTCCGTAGTTCTCCGGCAGATCGACCGTAAGTTGAAAACCAGAGCAACTGACGAAGTTCCGTTGCTCTCCGGCAGAACGAGCGTACGTTGAAAACAAGAGTAACGGACGAAGCTCCGTAGCTCTCCGGCAGAACGAGCGTACGTTGAAAACAAGAACAACGGACGAAGCTCAGTATTTCTCCGGCAGAACGAACGTACGTTGAAAACAAGAGCAACGGACGAAGCACCGTAGACCTTCGGCAGAACGAACGTACGTTGAAAACAAGAACAACGGACGAAGCTCCGTACCTCTCCGACAGAAAGAGCGTACGTTGAAAACAAGAGCAACGGACGAAGCACCGTAGCTCTCAGGCAGAACTAGCGTACGTTGAAAAAAAGAGCAACGGACGAAGCTCATTAGCTCTCCGGCAGAATGAGCGTACGTTGAAAACAAGAGCAGGGACGAAGCACCGTAGTTCTCTGGCAGAAAGAGCGTACTTTGAAAACAAGAGCAATGGACGAATCTCCGTAGCTCTCCGGTAGAACGAGTGTACGTTGAAGACAAGAGCAACGGACGAAACTCCGTAGCTCTCCGGCAGAACGAGCGTACGTTGAAAACGAGAGCAAGGTCGAAGCTCCGTAGCACTCCGGCAGAACGAGCGTACTTTGAAAACAAGAGCAACGGACGAAGCTCCGTAGCTCTCTGGCAGAACGAGCTTACGTTGAAAAGAAAAGCAACGGACGAAGCTCCGTAGCTCTCCGGCCGAAAGAGCGTACTTTGAAAACAAGAGCAACGGACGAAGCTCCGTAGCTCTCCGGCAGAAAGAGCGTACGTTGAAAACAAGAGCAACGGACGAAGCTCCGTTGCTCTCCGGCAGAACGAGCGTACGTTGAAAAAAAGAGCAACGGACGAAGCTCATTAGCTGTCCGGCAGAACGAGCGTACGTTGAAAACAAGAGCAAGGACGAAGCTCCGTAGTTTTCCGGCAGAAAGAGCGTACTTTGAAAACAACAGCAATGGACGAAGCTACGTAGCATTCCGGCAGGACGAGCGTACATTGAAAACAAGAGCAACGGACGAAGCTCCGTAGCTCTCTGGCAGAACGAGCGTACGTTGAAAAGAAAAGCAACGGACGAAGCTCCGTAGCTTTCCGGCAGAACGAGCGTACATTAAAAACAAGAGCAACGGACGAAGCTCCGTATCTCTCTGGCAGAACGAGCGTACTTTGAAAACAAGAGCAACGGACGAAGCTCCGTAGCTCTCCAGCAGGGCGAACGTACGTTGAAAACACGAGCAACGGACGAAGCTCCGTAGCTCTCCGGCAGAACGAGCGTACGTTGAAAACAAGAGCAAGAACGAAGCTCCGTAGCTCTCCGGCAGGAAGAGCGTACTTTGAAACAAGAGCAATAGACGAAGCTACGTAGCTCTCCGGCAGAACGAGCGTACTTTGAAAACAAGAGCAACGGACGAAGCTCCGTAGCTCTCTGGCAGAACGAGCGTACGTTGAAAACAAGAGCAACGGACGAAGCTCCGTAGCTCTCCGGCAGAACGAGCGTACTTTGAAAACAAGAGCAACTGACGAAGCTCCGTAGCTCTCCGGCAGAACGAGCGTACGTTGAAAACAAGAGCAACGAACGCAGCTCCGTTGCTCTCCGGCAGAACGAGCGTACGTTGAAAACAAGAGCAACGGACGAAGCTCCGTAGCTCTCCGGCAGAACGAGCGTACTTTGAAAACAAGAGCAACTGACGAAGCTCCGTAGCTCTCCGGCAGAACGAGCGTACGTTGAAAACAAGAGCAACGGACGCAGCTCCGTTGCTCTCCGGCAGAAAGAGCGTACGTTGAAAACAAGAGCAACGGACGAAGCTCCGTAGTTCTCCGGCAGATCGACCGTAAGTTGAAAACCAGAGCAACTGACGAAGTTCCGTTGCTCTCCGGCAGAACGAGCGTACGTTGAAAACAAGAGTAACGGACGAAGCTCCGTAGCTCTCCGGCAGAACGAGCGTACGTTGAAAACAAGAACAACGGACGAAGCTCAATATTTCTCCGGCAGAACGAACGTACGTTGAAAACAAGAGCAACGGACGAAGCACCGTAGACCTTCGGCAGAACGAACGTACGTTGAAAACAAGAACAACGGACGAAGCTCCGTACCTCTCCGACAGAAAGAGCGTACGTTGAAAACAAGAGCAACGGACGAAGCACCGTAGCTCTCAGGCAGAACTAGCGTACGTTGAAAAAAAGAGCAACGGACGAAGCTCATTAGCTCTCCGGCAGAATGAGCGTACGTTGAAAACAAGAGCAGGGACGAAGCACCGTAGTTCTCTGGCAGAAAGAGCGTACTTTGAAAACAAGAGCAATGGACGAATCTCCGTAGCTCTCCGGTAGAACGAGTGTACGTTGAAGACAAGAGCAACGGACGAAACTCCGTAGCTCTCCGGCAGAACGAGCGTACGTTGAAAACGAGAGCAAGGTCGAAGCTCCGTAGCACTCCGGCAGAACGAGCGTACTTTGAAAACAAGAGCAACGGACGAAGCTCCGTAGCTCTCTGGCAGAACGAGCTTACGTTGAAAAGAAAAGCAACGGACGAAGCTCCGTAGCTCTCCGGCCGAAAGAGCGTACTTTGAAAACAAGAGCAACGGACGAAGCTCCGTAGCTCTCCGGCAGAAAGAGCGTACGTTGAAAACAAGAGCAACGGACGAAGCTCCGTTGCTCTCCGGCAGAACGAGCGTACGTTGAAAAAAAGAGCAACGGACGAAGCTCATTAGCTGTCCGGCAGAACGAGCGTACGTTGAAAACAAGAGCAAGGACGAAGCTCCGTAGTTTTCCGGCAGAAAGAGCGTACTTTGAAAACAACAGCAATGGACGAAGCTACGTAGCATTCCGGCAGGACGAGCGTACATTGAAAACAAGAGCAACGGACGAAGCTCCGTAGCTCTCTGGCAGAACGAGCGTACGTTGAAAAGAAAAGCAACGGACGAAGCTCCGTAGCTTTCCGGCAGAACGAGCGTACATTAAAAACAAGAGCAACGGACGAAGCTCCGTATCTCTCTGGCAGAACGAGCGTACTTTGAAAACAAGAGCAACGGACGAAGCTCCGTAGCTCTCCAGCAGGGCGAACGTACGTTGAAAACACGAGCAACGGACGAAGCTCCGTAGCTCTCCGGCAGAACGAGCGTACGTTGAAAACAAGAGCAAGAACGAAGCTCCGTAGCTCTCCGGCAGGAAGAGCGTACTTTGAAACAAGAGCAATAGACGAAGCTACGTAGCTCTCCGGCAGAACGAGCGTACTTTGAAAACAAGAGCAACGGACGAAGCTCCGTAGCTCTCTGGCAGAACGAGCGTACGTTGAAAACAAGAGCAACGGACGAAGCTCCGTAGCTCTCCGGCAGAACGAGCGTACTTTGAAAACAAGAGCAACGGACGAAGCTCCGTAGCTTTCTCGCAGAACGAGCGTACGTTGAAAACAAGAGCGAAGGACGAAGCTCCGTAGCTTTCCAGCAGAGCGAACGTACGTTGAAAACACGAGCAACGGACGAAGCTCCGTAGCACTGCGGCAGATCGAGCGTACGTTGAAAACAATAGCAAGAACGAAGCTCCGTAGCTCTCCGGCAGAACGAGCGTACTTTGAAAACAAGAGCAACGGACGAAGCTCCGTAGCTCTCTGGCAGAACGAGCGTACGTTGAAAACAAGAGCAACGGACGAAGCTCCGTAGCTCTCCGGCAGAACGAGCGTACTTTGAAAACAAGAGCAACGGACGAAGCTCCGTAGCTTTCTCGCAGAACGAGCGTACTTTGAAAACAAGATCAAAGGACGAAGCTCCGTAGCTCTCCGGCAGAACGAGCGTACTTTGAAAACAAGAGCAACGGACGAAGCTCCGTAGATCTCCGTCAGAACGAGCGTACGTTGAAAACAAGAGCAACGGACGAAGCTCCGTTGCTCTGCGGCAGAACGAGCGTACGTTGAAAACAAGAGCAACGGACGAAGCTCAGTAGCTCTCCGGCAGAACGAGCGTACGTTGAAAACAAGAGCAACAGACGAAGCCCCGTATCTCTTCGGCAGGACGAACGTACGTTGAAAACAAGAGCAACGGACGAAGCTACATAGCTCTCCGGCAGAACGAGCGTACCTTAAAAACAAGAGCAACGGACGAAGCTCCGTGGCTTTCTGGAAGAACGAGCGTACGTTGAAAACAAGAGCAACGGACGAAGCTCCGTAGCTCTCCGGCAGAAAGAGTGTACTTTGAAAACAAGAGCAACAGACGATGCTCCGTAGACCTTCGGCAGAACGAACGTACGTTGAAAACAAGAGCAACGGTCGAATCTCCGTAGCTTTCTTGCAGAACGAGCGTGCGTTAAAAACAAGAGCAACGGACGAAGCTCCGTAGATCTCCGGCAAAACGAGCGTACTTTGAAAACAAGAGCAACTGACGAAGCTCCGTAGCTAACCGGCAGAACGAGCGTACGTTGAAAACAAGAGCAACGAACGCAGCTCCGTTGCTCTCCGGCAGAACGAGCGTACGTTGAAAACAAAAGCAACGGACGAAGCTCCGTAGCTCTCCGGCAGAACGAGCGTACTTTGAAAACAAGAGCAACTGACGAAGCTCCGTAGCTCTCCGGCAGAACGAGCGTACGTTGAAAACAAGAGCAACGGACGCAGCTCCGTTGCTCTCCGGCAGAAAGAGCGTACGTTGAAAACAAGAGCAACGGACGAAGCTCCGTAGTTCTCCGGCAGATCGAGCGTAAGTTGAAAACCAGAGCAACTGACGAAGTTCCGTTTCTCTCCGGCAAAACGAGCGTACGTTGAAAACAAGAGCAACGGACGAAGCTCCGTAGCTCTCCGGCAGAACGAGCGTACGTTGAAAACAAGAACAACGGACGAAGCTCCGTATTTCTCCGGCAGAACGAACGTACGTTGAAAACAAGAGCAACGGACGAAGCACCGTAGACCTTCGGCAGAACGAACGTACGTTGAAAACAAGAACAACGGACGAAGCTCCGTAACTCTCCGGCAGAAAGAGCGTACGTTGAAAACAAGAGCAACGGACGAAGCACCGTAGCTCTCCGGCAGAACTAGCGTACGTTGAAAAAAAGAGCAACGGACGAAGCTCATTATCTCTCCGGCAGAATGAGCGTACGTTGAAAACAAGAGCAGGGACGAAGCACCGTAGTTCTCTGGCAGAAAGAGCGTACTTTGAAAACAAGAGCAATGGACGAATCTCCGTAGCTCTCCGGTAGAACGAGTGTACGTTGAAGACAAGAGCAACGGACGAAGCTCCGTAGCTCTCCGGCAGAACGAGCGTACGTTGAAAACGAGAGCAAGGTCGAAGCTCCGTAGCACTCCGGCAGAACGAGCGTACTTTGAAAACAAGAGCAACGGACGAAGCTCCGTAGCTCTCTGGCAGAACGAGCTTACGTTGAAAACAAGAGCAACGGACGAAGCTACGTAGCACTCCGGCGGAACGAGCGTACTTTGAAAACAAGAGCAACGGACGAAGCTCCGTAGCTCTCTGGCAGAACGAGCTTACGTTGAAAAGAAAAGCAACGGACGAAGCTCCGTAGCTCTCCGGCCGAAAGAGCGTACTTTGAAAACAAGAGCAACGGACGAAGCTCCGTAGCTCTCCGGCAGAAAGAGCGTACGTTGAAAACAAGAGCAACGGACGAAGCTCCGTTGCTCTCCGGCAGAACGAGCGTACGTTGAAAAAAAGAGCAACGGACGAAGCTCATTAGCTGTCCGGCAGAACGAGCGTACGTTGAAAACAAGAGCAAGGACGAAGCTCCGTAGTTTTCCGGCAGAAAGAGCGTACTTTGAAAACAAGAGCAATGGACGAAGCTACGTAGCATTCCGGCAGGACGAGCGTACATTGAAAACAAGAGCAACGGACGAAGCTCCGTAGCTCTCTGGCAGAACGAGCTTACGTTGAAAAGAAAAGCAACGGACGAAGCTCCGTAGCTTTCCGGCAGAACGAGCGTACGTTAAAAACAAGAGCAACGGACGAAGCTCCGTATCTCTCTGGCAGAACGAGCGTACTTTGAAAACAAGAGCAACGGACGAAGCTCCGTAGCTCTCCAGCAGGGCGAACGTACGTTGAAAACACGAGCAACGGACGAAGCTCCGTAGCTCTCCGGCAGAACGAGCGTACGTTGAAAACAAGAGCAAGGACGAAGCTCCGTAGTTTTCCGGCAGAAAGAGCGTACTTTGAAAACAACAGCAATGGACGAAGCTACGTAGCATTCCGGCAGGACGAGCGTACATTGAAAACAAGAGCAACGGACGAAGCTCCGTAGCTCTCTGGCAGAACGAGCGTACGTTGAAAAGAAAAGCAACGGACGAAGCTCCGTAGCTTTCCGGCAGAACGAGCGTACATTAAAAACAAGAGCAACGGACGAAGCTCCGTATCTCTCTGGCAGAACGAGCGTACTTTGAAAACAAGAGCAACGGACGAAGCTCCGTAGCTCTCCAGCAGGGCGAACGTACGTTGAAAACACGAGCAACGGACGAAGCTCCGTAGCTCTCCGGCAGAACGAGCGTACGTTGAAAACAAGAGCAAGAACGAAGCTCCGTAGCTCTCCGGCAGGAAGAGCGTACTTTGAAACAAGAGCAATAGACGAAGCTACGTAGCTCTCCGGCAGAACGAGCGTACTTTGAAAACAAGAGCAACGGACGAAGCTCCGTAGCTCTCTGGCAGAACGAGCGTACGTTGAAAACAAGAGCAACGGACGAAGCTCCGTAGCTCTCCGGCAGAACGAGCGTACTTTGAAAACAAGAGCAACGGACGAAGCTCCGTAGCTTTCTCGCAGAACGAGCGTACGTTGAAAACAAGAGCGAAGGACGAAGCTCCGTAGCTTTCCAGCAGAGCGAACGTACGTTGAAAACACGAGCAACGGACGAAGCTCCGTAGCACTGCGGCAGATCGAGCGTACGTTGAAAACAATAGCAAGAACGAAGCTCCGTAGCTCTCCGGCAGAACGAGCGTACTTTGAAAACAAGAGCAACGGACGAAGCTCCGTAGCTCTCTGGCAGAACGAGCGTACGTTGAAAACAAGAGCAACGGACGAAGCTCCGTAGCTCTCCGGCAGAACGAGCGTACTTTGAAAACAAGAGCAACGGACGAAGCTCCGTAGCTTTCTCGCAGAACGAGCGTACTTTGAAAACAAGATCAAAGGACGAAGCTCCGTAGCTCTCCGGCAGAACGAGCGTACTTTGAAAACAAGAGCAACGGACGAAGCTCCGTAGATCTCCGTCAGAACGAGCGTACTTTGAAAACAAGAGCAACGGACGAAGCTCCGTTGCTCTGCGGCAGAACGAGCGTACGTTGAAAACAAGAGCAACGGACGAAGCTCAGTAGCTCTCCGGCAGAACGAGCGTACGTTGAAAACAAGAGCAACAGACGAAGCCCCGTATCTCTTCGGCAGGACGAACGTACGTTGAAAACAAGAGCAACGGACGAAGCTACATAGCTCTCCGGCAGAACGAGCGTACCTTAAAAACAAGAGCAACGGACGAAGCTCCGTGGCTTTCTGGAAGAACGAGCGTACGTTGAAAACAAGAGCAACGGACGAAGCTCCGTAGCTCTCCGGCAGAAAGAGTGTACTTTGAAAACAAGAGCAACAGACGATGCTCCGTAGACCTTCGGCAGAACGAACGTACGTTGAAAACAAGAGCAACGGTCGAATCTCCGTAGCTTTCTTGCAGAACGAGCGTGCGTTAAAAACAAGAGCAACGGACGAAGCTCCGTAGATCTCCGGCAAAACGAGCGTACTTTGAAAACAAGAGCAACTGACGAAGCTCCGTAGCTAACCGGCAGAACGAGCGTACGTTGAAAACAAGAGCAACGAACGCAGCTCCGTTGCTCTCCGGCAGAACGAGCGTACGTTGAAAACAAAAGCAACGGACGAAGCTCCGTAGCTCTCCGGCAGAACGAGCGTACTTTGAAAACAAGAGCAACTGACGAAGCTCCGTAGCTCTCCGGCAGAACGAGCGTACGTTGAAAACAAGAGCAACGGACGCAGCTCCGTTGCTCTCCGGCAGAAAGAGCGTACGTTGAAAACAAGAGCAACGGACGAAGCTCCGTAGTTCTCCGGCAGATCGAGCGTAAGTTGAAAACCAGAGCAACTGACGAAGTTCCGTTTCTCTCCGGCAGAACGAGCGTACGTTGAAAACAAGAGCAACGGACGAAGCTCCGTAGCTCTCCGGCAGAACGAGCGTACGTTGAAAACAAGAACAACGGACGAAGCTCCGTATTTCTCCGGCAGAACGAACGTACGTTGAAAACAAGAGCAACGGACGAAGCACCGTAGACCTTCGGCAGAACGAACGTACGTTGAAAACAAGAACAACGGACGAAGCTCCGTAACTCTCCGGCAGAAAGAGCGTACGTTGAAAACAAGAGCAACGGACGAAGCACCGTAGCTCTCCGGCAGAACTAGCGTACGTTGAAAAAAAGAGCAACGGACGAAGCTCATTATCTCTCCGGCAGAATGAGCGTACGTTGAAAACAAGAGCAGGGACGAAGCACCGTAGTTCTCTGGCAGAAAGAGCGTACTTTGAAAACAAGAGCAATGGACGAATCTCCGTAGCTCTCCGGTAGAACGAGTGTACGTTGAAGACAAGAGCAACGGACGAAGCTCCGTAGCTCTCCGGCAGAACGAGCGTACGTTGAAAACGAGAGCAAGGTCGAAGCTCCGTAGCACTCCGGCAGAACGAGCGTACTTTGAAAACAAGAGCAACGGACGAAGCTCCGTAGCTCTCTGGCAGAACGAGCTTACGTTGAAAACAAGAGCAACGGACGAAGCTACGTAGCACTCCGGCGGAACGAGCGTACTTTGAAAACAAGAGCAACGGACGAAGCTCCGTAGCTCTCTGGCAGAACGAGCTTACGTTGAAAAGAAAAGCAACGGACGAAGCTCCGTAGCTCTCCGGCCGAAAGAGCGTACTTTGAAAACAAGAGCAACGGACGAAGCTCCGTAGCTCTCCGGCAGAAAGAGCGTACGTTGAAAACAAGAGCAACGGACGAAGCTCCGTTGCTCTCCGGCAGAACGAGCGTACGTTGAAAAAAAGAGCAACGGACGAAGCTCATTAGCTGTCCGGCAGAACGAGCGTACGTTGAAAACAAGAGCAAGGACGAAGCTCCGTAGTTTTCCGGCAGAAAGAGCGTACTTTGAAAACAAGAGCAATGGACGAAGCTACGTAGCATTCCGGCAGGACGAGCGTACATTGAAAACAAGAGCAACGGACGAAGCTCCGTAGCTCTCTGGCAGAACGAGCTTACGTTGAAAAGAAAAGCAACGGACGAAGCTCCGTAGCTTTCCAGCAGAACGAGCGTACGTTAAAAACAAGAGCAACGGACGAAGCTCCGTATCTCTCTGGCAGAACGAGCGTACTTTGAAAACAAGAGCAACGGACGAAGCTCCGTAGCTCTCCAGCAGGGCGAACGTACGTTGAAAACACGAGCAACGGACGAAGCTCCGTAGCTCTCCGGCAGAACGATCGTACGTTGAAAACAAGAGCAAGAACGAAGCTCCGTAGCTCTCCGGCAGAAAGAGCGTACTTTGAAACAAGAGCAATAGACGAAGCTACGTAGCTCTCCGGCAGGACGAGCGTACTTTGAAAACAAGAGCAACGGACGAAGCTCCGTAGCTCTCTGGCAGAACGAGCGTACGTTGAAAACAAGAGCAACGGACGAAGCTCCGTAGCTCTCCGGCAGAACGAGCGTACTTTGAAAACAAGAGCAACGGACGAAGCTCCGTAGCTTTCTCGCAGAACGAGCGTACGTTGAAAACAAGAGCAAAGGACGAAGCTCCGAGTCTCCGGCAGAACGAGCGTACTTTGAAAACAAGAGCAACGGACGAAGCTCCGTAGATCTCCGGCAGAACGAGCGTAAGTTGAAAACAAGAGCAACGGACGAAGCTCCGTTGCTCTGCGGCAGAATGAGCGTACGTTGAAAACAAGAGCAACGGACGAAGCTCCGTGGCTTTCTGGCAGAACGAGCGTACGTTGAAAACAAGAGCAACGGACGAAGCTCCATACCTCTCCGGCAGAACGAGCGTACGTTGAAAACAAGAGCAACGGACGAAGCTCCGTTGCTCTCCGGCAGAACGAGCGTACGTTGAAAACAAGAACAACGAACGAAGCTCCGTTTTTAACGTACGCTCTTTCTGCCGGAGAGCTAATGAGCTTCGTCCGTTGCCCTTTTTTCAACGTACGCTAGTTCTGCCGGAGAGCTACGGTGCTTCGTCCGTTGCTCTTGTTTTCAACGTACGCTCTTTCTGCCGGAGAGCTACGGAGCTTCGTCCGTTTCTCTTGTTTTCAACGTACGCTCGTTCTGCCGGAGAGCTACGGATCTTCGTCCGTTGCTCTTGTTTTCAAAGTACGTTCGTTCTGCCGGAGAGCTACGGAATTTCGTCTGTTGCACTTGTTTTCAACGTACGCTCGTTCTGCCGGAGAGCTAGGGAGCTGCGTCCGTTGCTCTTGTTTTCAACGTACGCTCGTTCTGCCGGTGAGCCTCGGATGTTCGTCCGTTGCTCTTGTTTTCAAAGTACGCTCGTTCTGCCGGAGAGCTACGTAGCTTCGTCCGTTGCTCTTGTCTTCAAAGTACATTCGTTCTGCCGGAGAGCTACGGAGCTTCGTTCGTTGCTCTTGTTTTCAACGTACGCTCGTACTGCCGGAGAGCAATGGAGCTTCGTCCGTTGCTCTTGTTTTCAACGTACACTCGTTCTGCCGGAGAGCTATGGAGCTTCGTCCGTTGCTCTTGTTTTCATCGTACGCTCGTTCTGCGAGAAAGCCTCGGAGCTTCGTCCGTTGCTCTTGTTTTTAAGGTACGCTCGTTCTGCCGGAGAGCTACGGAGCTTCGTCCATTGCTCTTGTTTTCAACGTACGCTCGTTCTGCCGGAGAGCTACGTAGCTTCGTCCGTTGCTCTTGTTTTCAACGTATGTTCGACCTGCCGAAGAGATACGGGGCTTATCCGTTGCTCTTGTTTTCAACGTACGCTCGTTCTGCCGGAGAGCTACTGAGCTTCGTCCGTTGCTCTTGTTTTCAACGTACGCTCGTTCTGCCAGATAGCAACGGAGCTTCGTCCGTTGCTCTTGTTTTCAACGTACGCTCGTTCTGCCCGAGAGCTACGGAGCTTCGTCAGTTGCTCTTGTTTTCAAAGTACGCTCGTTCTGCCGGAGAGCTACGGAGCTTCGTCCGTTGCTCTTGTTTTCAACGTACGCTCGTTCTGCAAGAAAGCTACGGAGCTTCGACTGTTGCTCTTGTTTTCAACGTACGTTCGTTCTGCCGAAGGTCTACGGAGCTTCGTCCGTTGCTCTTGTTTTCAACGTACGCTCGTTCTGCCAGAGAGCTACGGAGCTTCGTCCGTTGCTCTTGTTTTCAAAGTACGCTCGTTCCGCCGGAGTGCTACGTTGCTTCGTCTATTGCTCTTGTTTTCAAAGTACACTCTTTCTGCCGGAGAGGTACGGAGCTTCGTTCTTGCTCTTGTTTTCAACGTACGCTCGTTCTGCCGCAGAGCTACGGAGCTTCGTCCGTTGCTCATGTTTTCAACGTTCGTTCGCCCTGCTGGAGAGCAACGGAGCTTCGTTCGTTGCTCTTGTTTTCAACGTACGCTCGTTCTGCCGGAGAGCAACGGAGCTTCGTCCGTTGCTCTTGTTTTCAACGTACGCTCGTTCTGCAAGAAAGCTACGGAGCTTCGTCCGTTGCTCTTGTTTTCAACGTACGCTCGTTCTGCCAGAGTGCTACGGAGCTTCGTCCGTTGCTCTTGTTTTCAAAGTACGCTCGTTCTGCCGGAGTGCTACGTAGCTTCGTCTATTGCTCTTGTTTTCAAAGTACACTCTTTCTGCCGGAGAGCTACGGAGCTTCGTTCTTGCTCTTGTTTTCAACGTACGCTCGTTCTGCCGCAGAGCTACGGAGCTTCGTCCGTTGCTCTTGTTTTCAACGTACGCTCGTTCTGCCAGAAAGCCACGGAGCTTCGTCCGTTGCTCCTGTTTTTAAGGTACGCTCGTTCTGCCGGAGAGCTACGGAGCTTCGTCCATTGCGCTTGTTTTCAACGTACGCTCGTTCTGCCGGAGAGCTATGTAGCTTCGTCCGTTGCTCTTGTTTTCAACGTACGCTCGTTCTGCCGCAGAGCAACGGAGCTTCGTCCGTTGCTCTTGTTTTCAACGTACGCTCGTTCTGCCGGAGAGCTACGGAGCTTCGTCCGTTGCTCTTGTTTTCAATGTACGCTCTTTCGGCCGGAGAGCTACGGAGCTTCGTCCGTTGCTTTTCTTTTCAAAGTAAGCTCGTTCTGTCAGAGAGCTACGGAGCTTCGTCCGTTGCTCTTGTTTTCAAAGTACGCTCTTTCTGCCGGAGAACTACGGAGCTTCGTCCTTGCTCTTGTTTTCAACGTACGCTCGTTCTGCCGGACAGCTAATGAGCTTCGTCCGTTGCTCTTTTTTTCAACGTACGCTCGTTCTGCCGCAGAGCAACGGAGCTTCGTCCGTTGCTCTTGTTTTCAACGTACGCTCTTTCTGCCGGAGAGCTACGGAGCTTCGTCCGTTGCTCTTGTTTTCAAAGTACGCTCTTTCGACCGGAGAGCTACGGAGCTTCGTCCGTTGCTTTTCTTTTCAACGTAAGCTCGTTCTGCCAGAGAGCTACGGTGCTTCGTCCGTTGCTCTTGTTTTCAACGTACGCTCGTTCTGCCAGAGAGCTACGGAGCTTCGTCCGTTTCTCTTGTTTTCAACGTACGCTCGTTCTGCCGGAGAGCTACGGAGCTTCGTCCGTTGCTCTTCTTTTCAACGTACGCTCGTTCTGCCGGAGAGCTACGGAGCTTCGTCCGTTGCTCTTGTTTTCAACGTAGGCTCGTTATGCCGTAGAGCTACGGAGCTTCGTCCGTTTCTCTTGTTTTCAGCGTACGCTCTTTCTGCCGGAGAGCTACGGAGCTTCGTCCGTTGCTCTTGTTTTAAACGTAAGCTCGTTCTGCCAGAGAGCTACGGAGCTTTGTCCGTTGCTCTTGTTTTCAAAGTACGCTCGTTCTGCCGGAGTGCTCCGTAACTTCGTCCGTTGCTCTTGCCTCAACGTTCGCCCGTTGTGTCGAAGGGCTACGGAGCTTCGTCCGTTGCTCTTGCCTCAACGTACGACCGTTCTGTCGATGAGTTATTGAGCTTCGTCCGTTGCTCTTGTCCTGAACGTACGTACGCCCGTTCGAACCAAGTGCTACGGAACTTCGTCCGTTGCCCTTGGCCTGATCATACGTACGCCCGTTCGAGCCAAGAGCTACGGAACTTCGTCCGTTGCTCTTGGCCTGAACGTACGTACGGCCGTTTGAGCCAAGAGCTACGGAACTTCGTCTGTTGCCCTTGGATTGAACGTACGTACGCCCGTTCGAGCCAAGAGTTACGGAACTTCGTCCGTTGCCCTTGGCCTGAACATACATACGCCCGTTCGAGCCAAGAGCTACGCAAATTCGTCCGTTGCCCTTGGCCTGAACGTACGTACGCCCGTTTGAGCCAAGAGCTACGGAACTTCGTCCGTTGCCCTTGGCCTTAACGTACGTACGCCCGTTCGAGCCAAGTGCTACGGAACTTCGTCCGTTGCACTTGGCCTCAATGTAAGTACGCCCGTTTGAGCCAAGAGCTACGGAACTTCGTCCGTTGTCCTTGGTCTGAACGTACGTACGCCCGTTCGATCCAAGAGCTACGGAGCTTCGTCCGTTGCTCTTGGCCTGAACGTAAGTACGCCCGTTCGAGTAAATAGCTACGGAACTTCGTCCGTTGCATTTGGCCTGATCGTACGTACGCCCGTCCAAGCCAAGAGCTACGGAACTTCGTCCGTGGCCCTTGGCCTGAACGTACCTACGCCCGTTCGAGCCAAGAGCTACGGAACTTCGTCCGTTGCCCTTGGCCTGCATATACGTACGCCTGTTCTAGTAAAGTGCTACGTAATATCGTCCGTTGCACTTGGCCTGAACGTGCGTACGCTCGTTCTGCCGGAGAGCTACGGTGCTACATCCATTGCTCTTGTTTTCAACGTACGCTCGTTCTGCCGAAGAGCTACGGAGCTTCGTCCGTTGCTCTTGCCTCAACGTTCGCCCGTTGTGTCGAAGGGCTACGGAGCTTTTTCTGTTGCTCTTGCCTCAACACACGACCGTTCTGTCGAAGAGCTACCGAGCTTCGTCCATTGCTCTTGCCTCAACGTACCCCCGTTCTGTCGATGAGTTACGGAGCTTCGTCCGTAGCTCTTGCCTCAACGTCCGCCCGTTCTGTCGAAGAGCTACGGAGCTTCGTCCGTTGCTCTTGTCCTGAACGTACGTAGGCCCGTTCGAACCATGTGCTACGGAACCTCGTCCGTTGCCCTTGGCCTGATCGTACGTACGCCCGTTCGAGCCAAATGCTACGGAACTTCGTCCGTTGCCCTTGGCCTGAACGTACTTACGCCCGTTGGAGCCAAGAGCTACGGAACTTCGTTCGTTGCTCATGGCCTGAACGTACGTACGGCCGTTCGATCCAAGAGCTACGGAACTTCATCCGTTGCCCTTGGCTTGAACTTACGTACGCACGTTCGAGCCAACGGCTAAGGAACTTCATCCGTTGCCCTTGGCCTGAACGTACGTACGCCCGTTCGGGCCAAGAGATACGGTACTTCGTCCGTTGCCCTTCGCCCGAACGAACGTACGCGCGTTCGAGCCAAGAGCTACGGAGCTTCGTCCGTTGCCCTTGCCCTGAACGTACGTACGCCCGTTCGAGCCAAGAGCTACGGATCTTAGTCCGTTGCCCTTGGCGTAAACATACATACGCCCGTTCGAGCTAAGAGCTACGCAAATTCGTCCGTTACCCTTGGCCTGAACGTACGTACGCCCGTTCGAGCCATGAGCTACGGAACTTCGTCCGTTGCTCTTGGCCTGAACGTACGAACGCCCGTTCGAGCCAAGTGCTACGGAACTTCGTCCGTTGCCCTTCGCCCGAACGAACGTACGCGCGTTCGAGCCAAGAGCTACGGAGCTTCGTCCGTTGCCCTTGCCCTGAACGTACGTACGCCCGTTCGAGCCAAGAGCTACGGATCTTAGTCCGTTGCCCTTGGCGTAAACATACATACGCCCGTTCGAGCTAAGAGCTACGCAAATTCGTCCGTTACCCTTGGCCTGAACGTACGTACGCCCGTTCGAGCCATGAGCTACGGAACTTCGTCCGTTGCTCTTGGCCTGAACGTACGAACGCCCGTTCGAGCCAAGTGCTACGGAACTTCGTCCGTTGCACTTGGCCTCAATGTAAGTACGCCCGTTTGAGCCAAGAGCTACGGAACTTCGTCCGTTGCCCTTGGCCTGAACGTACATACGCCCGTTCGAGCCAAGAGCTACGCAAATTCGTCCGTTGACCTTGGCCTGAACGTACGTACGCCCGTTCGTTCCAAGAGCTACGGAGCTTCGTCCGTAGCTCTTGCCTCAACGTCCGCCCGTTCTGTCGAAGAGCTACGGAGCTTCGTCCGTTGCTCTTGTCCTGAACGTACGTAGGCCCGTTCGAACCAAGTGCTACGGAACTTCGTCCGTTGCCCTTGGCCTGATCGTACGTACGCCCGTTCGAGCCAAGTGCTACGGAACTTCGTCCGTTGCCCTTGGCCTGAACGTACTTACGCCCGTTGCAGCCAAGAGCTACGGAACTTCGTCTGTTGCTCATGGCTTGAACTTACGTACGCACGTTCGAGCCAAGTGCTACGGAACTTCGTCCGTTGACCTTAGCCTGAACGTACGTACGCCCGTTCGGGCCAAGAGATACGGAACTTCGTCCGTTGCCCTTGGCTTGAACTTACGTACGCACGTTCGAGCCAAGTGCTACGGAACTTCGTCCGTTGACCTTAGCCTGAACGTACGTACGCCCGTTCGGGCCAAGAGATACGGAACTTCGTCCGTTGCCCTTGGCCTGAACGTACGTACGCGCGTTCGAGCCAAGAGCTACGGAACTTCGTCCGTTGCCATGGCCTGAACGTACATACGCCCGTTCGAGCCAAGAGCTACGGAAATTCGTCCGTTGCCCTTGGCCTGAACGTACGTTCGCCCGTTCGAGCCAAGAGTTACGGAACTTCGTCTGATACCCTTGGCCTCAATGTAAGTACATCCGTTTGAGCCAAGAGCTACGGAACATCGTCCGTTGCCCTTGGCCTGAACGTGCGTACGCTCGTTCTGCCGGAGAGCTACTGAACTTCATCCGTCGCTCTTGTTTTCAACGTACGCTCGTTCTGCCGAAGAGCTACTGAACTTCATCCGTCGCTCTTGTTTTCAACGTACGCTCGTTCTGCCGAAGAGCTACGGAGCTTCGTCCGTTGCTCTTGCCTCAACGTTCGCCCGTTGTCTCGAAGGGCTACGGAGCTTTTTCCGTTGCTCTTGCCTCAACGTACGACCATTCTGTCGAAGAGATACGGAGCTTCGTCCATTGCTTTGCGTCAACGTACACCCGTTCTGTCGATGAGTTACGGAGCTTCGTCCGTAGCTCTTGCCTCAACGTCCGCCCGTTCTGTCGAAGAGCTACGGAGCTTCGTCCGTTGCTCTTGTCCTGAACGTACGTAGGCCCGTTCGAAACAAGTGCTACGGAACTTCGTCTGTTGCCCTTGGCCTGATCGTACGTACGCCCGTTCGAGCCAAGAGCTACGGAACTTCGTCCGTTGCCCTTGGCCTGAACGTACGTACGCCAGTTCGAGCCAAGACCTACGGAACTTCGTCCGTTACCCTTGGCCTGAACGTACGTACGCCCATTCGAGCCAAGAGCTAGGGAAATTCGTCTATTGCCCTTGGCCTGAACGTACGTACGCCCGTCCGAGCCAAGAGCTACGGAACTTCGTTCGTTGCTCCTGGCCTGAACGTACGTACGGTTGTTCGTGCCAAGAGCTAGGGAACTTCGTCCGTTGCCCTTGGCCTGAACGTACGTACGCCCGTTCGAGCCAAGAGCTACGGAACTTCGTCCGTTGCCCTTGGCCTGAACGTACGTACGCCCGTTCGCGCCAAGTGCTACGGAACTTTGTCCGTTGCACTTGGCATCAATGTAAGTACGCCCGTTTGAGCCAATAGCTACGGA
>NC_142950.1:2219048-2229048 GCF_046866305.1 Octopus bimaculoides | reverse complement strand
ACTCACTTTGTCTCCTTCGGTCCTGTATTTCTGTATCATCTCATTTCTTTTCTCGTTCCTAGTTATTCCTTCCTTCCTTCCTTCTCACCATCTCCGTCTTTCTTCATTGCTCCCTTCCTCTCCCCCACACTATATATCCTATATTTACCATCTCTTTTCATATTTTCTTTCTATTATTATTCAAAGCATCACTCATTTTTCCTTTGTCTCGTCTTTTTCTTCATCATATCCTCCCCCGCCTCGTTCTCTCTCTCTCTCTCATTATCTATCCATCTATCCATCTATATATCTACCTCTGTCTCCTCTATTTTTGCCGCTGTTGAAATATCAGACAGCAAGCAGAAAATAGGAACGAAGTTAACCGAAAGAGAGAAGAAATCGTTCCTCCATGGAAGCAGAAATATTTTCGAAGAACTCATCTATCTTAACAACTTTTGTCTTCTCAAAGACATTGCTGGAATCGAAATATCTCGATGGTGTGTGAGTGTGTGCGGATGGGAGAAGGGGAGGTGTGGAGAAGAATTGTCAATTGTTGCTAATCGCAGCTTGATTCTATAAATCTTGGAAACAGTAAATCAAAGACAGATCCAAAGAACTATGTGAACACCAACAGCCACAGCATTAACAACAACAACAATACCATCATCGCATCTTTGCCGTCCTCTCATTTACTATAAATAGTCGTAAGCTGTGTTGGTGTGGTTATTGTTTGTTGTTGGCTGGTCTGAAGTGATGACTGGTCGAGTTACTGAATAAAAATTTATTTTTCGAACCGCGTGAAGAAACGAGTGACTACAATCGAAAACAATTAACAAAAGTTTACAACTAAACATTGAGTTTTAACTATGTTGGTCTTTTATAAATAATAGCAGCAAAAACTACATAGTAGAAGACACATACTGCTTGAAGTTTAATACAAGCTTTCCTGACATAACGATCTGTGGTTGCTCCATCACAACTGGAAAATATTTGTACTATATTCATAGCGACGAAAATTCATGAAAGTGATGAGAATGGAGACTCAGCGTGCGGCTGTCTCAACATTATGCCTGGCAAGAGGTGAGACGTGTGAACGAGTTGGCTGGTCTCAACGCTCCTTGGGTCATACCTTACCGTCTTATCGATAAAATCGAAAATCGCAGTCGATAATTTGTTCGGTCAGATATGGCCCAGGACTAAGTGATAATCATTTCTAGTAAAAGCACAAGGCCTGAAATTTTGTGGGAAGAGACGAGTCGTCGATTACATCAACCCGAGTTTTTCACTGGTACTTAAATTAACGACCTCGAATGGATGAAAGGCAAGGTCGACCTCGGCAGAATTTGAACTCGGAACATGAGGACGGACGAAATGCCGCCAAGCATTTTTCCACCTCTCGTCTCGTGTTCGTAGTGGTCTCTTCAATCCGTATTTCTCAGTAAGATACTTTGTGCGTTCTCACTTCAGCTGCCGAGTTCTAAACTTCTACCATAAAAGGAGTATATCACCGTAATTAATTTCTTATTTAAACGTTTATTATGTTTTTTTTTTCGCATCAATATTATGCTCCGCTTTCTCTTGTCTACAACATCCCACGCGAGGCTCAAAATGTAATTTTTAGCGAAGAAAACTTTAACCACATTTGCATTCATTCTATTTTTATTTTCTCTTTCCCTGTCACCATTAATTTTTCCTTTCACTTATCTATTTTATATTCCACTTACTTCTCTCTGGTGATTAATAATATATACAAGCAGGAGTAGCAGCAGTTGTAGCTAAAGATAGCTGGCTAAAGAGATAACGGAAATACACATAATACTCTGAGAAAAGCTGATCGAGAAAGCATCACGAGTTTGAAATGGGAGCTGAACAGGCCCTTAAAGAAATTACACCAAGGAAATAAAATGTCACTAGAAAGAAAATACGATGTGAAAAGAGAAATGTTGCAAATAAGTGAAGTCAAGACTGACGGTAAAGGTAGTTAATGTAGAAGGATCTAAGATCAAAATAACCACCTTCAACAGAGAAAGTGGTTTTGAAATAATCCTAAGAAAGTGTTTGAGAAGTCTGCGTGATAGTTATAACGATGCAGAGAAAAGTAACGTTTTGGAAGGATATACAAAGCAAGAATGGTATCCACAACGTGCTTTTAGGTTGGATCGAAGATGTATTTCTTTTGATTGCTCCCTCTATTTTCATTAGTTGTTGACAGTAGATATCTGAATTGATCGTCCACGCACAACCATACGAACATAAAAATTTACAACGCAGGGATTATTTTTCCAAAATAATGTTTAATAAACAAACATATTTATGCCTCAAGTAGATATTCCCTCAGCATATGCCTACAGTTAATGTATTAACAGACCCCTGCACCTGAATCATGATAAATAGGATGACTGAATATTAAAGAGAAAATCTAATTAAATTTCAGTGGAGTAGACTTGCTCAATCACAACGTAATAATTAACTAGCTACTTATCAGTGATTAATTAACAGATAATAGAAATATTCTCAGGATTAATATCGTAATTGGTTTGATTCAATATAACAATGGTTACATAATCATTTCAATAGCAAAGATCGCTGGTATTTAAAAGAATTTTCTCAGGAGACTCAACTTTGGGAAACAACGAGTTCTTCAAAAAGCTGATATTAGAAACTAACAAACTTGTTCACCGAGTATCACCTCTCAGTTAAAATATAAGATATATACTTTTCTACTCTAGGCACAAGGCCCGGAAGTTTTGGGAAGGAATTAAGTCGATCATATCGACCCCACTGCATAACTGGTACTTAATTTATCGACTCAGAGAGGATGAAAGGCAAAGTCGACCTCGGCGGAATTTGAACCCAGAACTTAAAGACAGACGAAATACCGCTAAGCATTTCGCCCGGCGTGCTAACGTTTCTGCCAGCTCACCGCCTTAGAAAGATAAGATATATTAAACAAATTATACAATTAAATAAAGAACTGTATTAATTAATCAAACACATTCTCTCAATGATATAGTTGTAGCGGCATTTTTAATATTATTTTCAAAAGTTTCACTTCAGTGACTGTCTAAAGCAGTGGTTCTCAAAAAAAAAAAAAAAAAAGAAAGAAAGAAAAAAGCCGATGCGATTGAACAACGAACCTTTGCACGTTTTGCCCAGCCCGAATTTCATATACTTTTCATTGTAAATCTAAAGATTGTAAATCCAGTGACACAGGTGGGGGTCAATCTGTAGAAAGCCTACAGCTAACAACGCCATAGCAATACTATTACTATCACCACCACCACCACCACCACCACTGGATTCTAATTTTGGTACAAGGCCAGTAAAACCGGGGAGAGGGTAGATAGATTACATCGACCCCACTGAAAAACTGGTACTTAATTTATCGACCCCAAAAGGATGAAAGGGAAAGTCGACCACGCTGAAATTTGAACTCGAAACATACACACACATGTATATATATATATATATGTGTGTGTATATATGTGTGTGTATATATGTGTATATATATGTGTTTGTATCTTGCTCTCTGACTATATGCATGTTTGGCACTCCCTATAATGCTGAAACAATTGTATAATGCATTTTGTGTGGTATCCCTAAGACTAGGTTTTAGGGATACAGTGCAGAAGGCTAAAATGTCGACAGACAATTTTGAACATTATGGAACTAACATAATATACGAAGCCGAATAATTCTATATTCTATGGGTATTTTTGTATTGAGATGCCAGCAGGGAACAATTGCATCTCAACGAACATTTTATAAACCTGCTATTAATGTATCTCAGAATTCACAATAAAGAAAATTACGTGATCATGTTAACTGCGAGGCTAAGATAGAAGATAGGTAATAAATAATATGTTTTCACTGCAGCAACAAAGTTCTTGCAGGAATTGGATTAGATTACGACCAGCTAAAATCCAATACCAGAACACCAGCAAAATTTGACATATATCTGACACATTTCACTATCATATGAACAATTATAAAGGTATGCATTGCTTGCTTTTACATGCCAATTACTATCGGAAAGTGAATGGGTTGCGTATCCATTAACAAAAAAATGCGTGACTCTACCTTGCATGAATACATCCAGTATAAACGAAAAGGATTTTCTATATCAGAACAGACCATTATAGCATTGGCATCATTGGGGAGTAGCTATAATTTCCATAATACCATTGACAGATATAGCCTATGTGGTTTATTTTCTGCAACAATGGAACCTACTCCATCAAGGTGTACGTCATTAGCTTTCAAAAATACACTTACATTCGGAATGTAAAATTCTGCTTTATATACGCCATGCTACATAATTTCAATATCTTAAAGAAAATATAATGTAGAACGCTTACAGGTATATATCTGGCTTTAAAAATAGAACATTAGCATACAACCAGATTGGATGTACTAATACAGAACCTATTTTTTTTTATGTTATAAAAATGATAATAGTGTACTAATAATTGGTACTGTAATACTGGATAACTATAGAGATATGCGAAAGTCTGCTGGTGTGGATATTTATTTAAACAATACATTAAGTAACGTGTCCATTAGCCCATTTGTGATTGATACAGCAGCAATAATGCATAACCATTATCATGCGAATATTAAGCTGTGTGGTAACCGCAACAATGGACGCGTCGGAGTTTCATTTGAAGCAACTTTTTCCTACCTGCTATTTTATTAACATGAGGTTTTTTTCAGAGTGTTAGGCTAACAAAAAGGTAGTCATTAACAGGTGGTTCAAAGATCGCTTTGCAATCATGAAGTTCGAGCCAACATTGTGATATCTTGTATAAATATCTCTTATTCTATCATAACTTCAGTTTGAAATAAGGTTTTTGATGGAATTTTGGTGTGAGCTAAAGTCCTACATTTAGATTTACTTGGCGTTTTAGTTACAGACTTAAACAGTCGCCCAGACTAACATCACCGTCTGGCATATTAGATGACTTTAGACGTGTGCCGATAATCTAAAGGACAATTCACTGCTTTTTTCATTCATGTCTAAATTGTATTAGATATAGTATAATTAACATAAGGAGGGAGGGGATATCTTAAAGAAAATTTGTTATTTTATCACACATCTAACGTGCTCTTTCGATACCGCTATTTACATTTCAGTCAAATATTTTGATCAGATTCCAGGGTCACTATTCTTCCCACTCCTCTTCTAAATCTGCTTCTTTTTCTTACTACTACTACTACTACTACTACTAGTATTACGATAGACACATACACACACAAACGTATATAGAAATATGTTTGTGTATGCATGCAAAGGTGTGTAGATATACAATTATGCATATATATATATATATATATATATATATATATATATATATATATATATATATATATATATATACACACACACTACGTTAAAAGACGCCCTCTCGGTTAAATTCTTCATGAAAAATGTGTTATGTTTTCGAAAATATCCTCTTTTTCTTTTACTTGTTTCCTCTACTTTTAGCGATGATAATCATTGCTTTCTCAACTGAGCGCTCATATTAAGGCGGCGAGATTTCAGAAACGTTAGCACGCCGGGCGAAATGTTTAACGGTATCTCGTCTGTCTTTATACGTTCCGAGTACAAATTCCACCGAGGTCGACATTGCCTTTCATCATTTCGAGGTCGATAAATTAAGTACCACTTACGTACTGGTGTTGATCGCATTGACTAGCTCCCTCCCCGAAAATTTCGGGCCTTGTGCCTCGAGGAGAAAGGAACTGACGGCCCATATTTTTATTTTACAAGGCTTCAGCGATGATTTTACACATTCTTTAAATCTGATATTGCTTTCTGTGTGCGTATATATATATATATATATATATATATATATATATATATATATATATATATATATATATATATATATATATATGCGCGTGCTTGTGTGTGTATACATATATCTCATATGTCTATGACATGTAAGTATGTAATCATTTGATTTTGGTAGTTTGTTTTGTTATTGTATCTCATGTCCTTCTCAACAGCATGACCCGTCACCAGCAAGCAACCAGATAAGGATGACAATAAACCAAAAAACATCAACAGCGACGAGGAAACAAACCAACACTGAACACAATGACGAGTGAGAGAGAGACCGAGAAAGATTTAAAATGATAGAGGAGAACAGAATTAAATATACACGGAGAAGTTGATCAAATTGACAGAAAATTATGTCCAAAATGTTCATCAAAAGGAGTAAGGTAAACAGAAAAATAAAAGAACAAAAATGCGAAACATTATCGGCGCTTGTGAAATGGTAAAACACAAGAGACCGATTCAATTTTATAAGACCTTAACTCTATACTGTAATGGTAAAGGAAAAATTCCACCGGGATGTTATTGTGATAGAAACATGACGGCAACGTGTGAAAATGAAATGAGCGAGTTAAGACGGGATGCTGCTAGTCAACACAAAACACCGACATATTTGTTTTGTCTGTCTTCCTTACGAACAACAATAACAACTACTACTACTACTTTTTCTTCTCCCACCATCGTCTTCTCAGCCTTTCCTCCTCTTCTCTGTCTATCAATTTATCTATCCATCTTAATCCCTATCTTTGACTGCCTCTCTTTTTACATGCTTAAGTATACTTTCACATGCACACCTACACACCTGTATATACTTATTTATATATGTATATATGTATATATATATATATATATATATATATATATATATATATATATATATTAACAGAGGTTGCAAAAGTGACAGATGGTACTGACTAGCTCCGCTTTTTGCTAAAATCAAGAGTTAAAATAGCCCAAAGCCACAAAACGGCTGATAATATATATATATATGCGTGCATTAGCTATTCATAAATATTTCAAATTAAGGGTCAGCTAAGACAGGTTGCATTAAGTTGTATTTAGATTATGTGTATCTAACTCCTACACATTTGATATCCGACTGTTTTTGTTTTTTAAATTTAATTTTACTTTACTAGAGAGAAGAATTTTGAACTGATGAGCTATAAACGTGGAAACGCCTTTCTATACAGTACAAAGAACAAACAAGGAATAATTAGTCATAATTTTTGTCCAGATCTTATAATTGAACGTTAGTTAGTAGCAATATTTATGAAACGAAACAAAACCTAAATAATGCTCCTATCTATATGAGGTGTGGGGGGTCTATGAGATTAAAGAATTATATAGTGGCATAATAATTACAGATGTTAAATCTCATTATGCAACGGGAAGTAAACCCAGGAATACATTTCTCGCCATCTTAGATTATAAATAGATTTTCAATGACAGGAAGTTTGGATTGGTAGCCATGAATCAGATGATCTACTTGCATACCAGATGTTGGTCAAGTATGCAAAAACATAGATTGGTGTTTGTCGAATTAAGCATCGTCCATTATTGAAACCTAGACAACTGATAATGTGCAGAATCTAATATTTGGTTGCACAGCAGAGTGAATTAACATTTTATTTTGAAAGTGCCAGAGGCTTTGTTGTTTGAGACTCGTGCAAATACGGTTATTACTATTTATTGAACGTTTTGAGAAGTTAAATATACAATATGGCTATGAATTTTATGCAAAAGAAATGTATTTGTCCCGGGGTGGAAGAGATACGTGGTTCTAAATGAAATGTTAATTTTAGTAGTAATATATTTATATGACAACACATCTCCAGAGTTTCACGTTTTCACAATTTGATTAATCGTATCTGAATGTTAAATAAGTTGCTTCGTTTTGATCAGTTAGAATAACGATTTGCCTTGCTGTCCATAAAATGCTAAGCATTCAAGATCGCTGTCAACTTCACTATTTTCTTGTATTGCTGAAGGTCAGTAGAAATGACGAACCTAATACAGCAAAGAGGAAGGAAAATAGGAAAACTATACGTAATTACCTATCAGTTGTATTTCCGTAAAACTAAAGTTATATTGAAATTAATTTTCTCGTATTTCTTCTAAGAGAATTTCGGTTGTAACAAAATCTGTCCAAAGAATGGGAGTATTGAATAGAAGTTCAACGATTCTTCTAATATCAAAAGCGAACCTAGCAAAACATATTCTTATATTTAGTTACGTTTCTGTGAATGGTAAATTTAGACTCCACATTTACCTCGTTGTATAGAGAGAAACTATTTAGTTACTACCACATACAACCAAAAGTCATGACTCTGCTACGTGAAAGCAAACATCTCTTCTCGTCAGCTTCGTGTTAACTAAAGCCTTCTGATGAGATTTGGTAAACAGTGTTGCGCTAAACTTAATCTGTGGCCAGGTTTAACGCCATTACCTGATCATTTGTTTCTTTAATTGCGCAGTCTCAGTATAAATGATCCGTCTCTCCCATCACTCACGGAGATTCTGAATAGCACAACAATTTTCCTTGAATTTCAAATGTTTTTGGTTTCAAAATTTTGGTACGGGGCCAACAATGTCCTGGTAGTAGGTAAGTAGATTATATCGACTCCCAGAGCTTAACTGGGACTTATTTTAGAGACCCCGTAAAGAGTAAAGGCCAAAGTTGATGTTGGTGGGAATCGAACTCAAAACCCAAGTACGGACGAGCTGCCACTAAGTATTTTGCTCGGCAAGCCAAAGATTCTGTCAGTCCGTCACCTTCTTTGGCATAAGTAATATTTCAAACAATCAAGTATAATAGATTGCTAATTGTACACAAATAACCAAAAGACATGAAATGAATATAAATTGTTACAAAGACTACAAAGATGCATAAAGAAACATTTAAATTCCATGTGGAATAAATCCATGTTTAACTGATATTAACACCGAATTATATAAATGGGAAGAATATTTGTGTGCGCAAATGTAATACCGTTTTCACTCACAAATTAATATTTCATGTAATCCAAAAGCATTTGTTAAGCAATACATGGAACTGGAAGACGTGTTTCAGGCATCTAATATTTGTTAGTTTTCAATAATCATTCCTCATTTTCTCAGAAGAGGAAATAGCTTAAAGCTATTCATGTTTGGTGTAACGAGAAATTTTAGTCTTCACACTAACAGTAATATAAAAATTAACCTACTGTCATTGTAATTCAAGCAACACTTTCCAATATAGCTAAAAGGTGAAAATATTTGTCAATATAAAAGTTTTAGTAGAATCTGACATGATAGAATGGCAATAGACAAACCGATCTTTCGGAAAATTAAAGTGTGTGTGTGTGGGAGAGAGAAAGAGAGAGTATTCTAATATTTCATGTAGGTATAGCGATACTAATAACCTGGTGTTCGCAGGCAATATACAAATGTTTTAAATATATAGTGGCCATTTTATAGCAGAAACAATTGTAAGCTATTGAAATTCATTACAAAACTCTTGTATAGAAACTGAGATGTGTAAATTCTTATATTTAATTTGAAAGTTCCTGGCATAGCACTAACGTATCACCTTTGTGACTGAAAAAGACGGGTAGAAAGTCAAAAAGGAAAAAAGAAATAAGGACAAAATAAAGGCGGTAAAGGAAAGAAGAGCGACAATGATCTTCTAAATATATATGACGTATCAGTCAAGGCAATCGTTTGCACTTCCTGCATGGATGGTAAGCCAGGAATCATGCTTAAATAATTTTCAGTTCCACTTTTGATCATTCCAAGTGCTCCTACATTGGTATTGTAACCGTCTTAAGATGCCACATTCTTAAAAAAAATTTCTGTCAGCAAATCTTTATATTTTCTGAGCTAATCAAATTCTTTTGCCGAGATATTATGGTCAGAGAGTACGCTCATGTGTTCTTTCACAACAATATCTGGTTTATTTGATTTGATGGTCCGGTCTGTACATACTGGTAAGTCCCAAAGAATCGTTATATTTTCTCCCTCAGTTTGGTGCTTGTACCATCTGTCAGCAGTTTTGATTTTATAATGCTGACATATTATTCAATGTAGTTATTGGCCAACTCTGTTTTGTCTTGATTTTTATTCTACAGGTGCTAAAACCTTACAACCAGAGATTAGGTGGTCCACTTTCAATCCCATCATTACAGTATTGGCACCTTGGGTCTA
>NC_142950.1:2206548-2214048 GCF_046866305.1 Octopus bimaculoides | reverse complement strand
CATGTATGTATCTATGTGTGTCCATGATTACATACACACACACAAATATATATATATATACATATATATATATATCATTGAATAAGATAAAGTCAACAAGAAGGAGACAGTTATTTCTTAATCACTGCACATAATTCCATACAACACATATCTTCAAATATACAGGAATATACAGTTGCATAATCAAGCAACTGTTTACCTGTATTATAGGATCCAGTGGAATTTCTTGAGGTATTTCACAATTGCTGTCCCCGTTAGTTACAAAACCTACGACATCGATGCTAACACATCCAACTGCTCTTGCTCTCTCTCTCTCTCTCTCTCTCTCTCTCTCTCTCTATATATATATATATATATATATATATATATATATATATATATCCGTGAGAGTTAGGGGCTGGGAAGTCAACCAACTAAGGGATAGTACCTATCCAATATACTTCTGGCAGTGTGCCCAATTATTAATACCCAAGTGGCAATTTCGCAATCGAGTGTCATATATAGGCGGGGGTAAAAAGTGGTTTGCTCTTAATTTATAGGGCAAAAAGAAAATGGAGAGGATACAAAAACGACGTACATCAGCCAGAAGACAGTCTATTATGTGTAGTTATTCCCAAACAAAAGGGAGTATTATAAGAATACATACACATGCAAAGGTTGTGTGCTACACAAATATATACCAGTAATACATAAAATATTATTATGTAATTTTATGCGCATGTTCTCGGGCAGCTATTACTATTTTGCTAAGTACTGTCCAAAAATACCGTAAACATCTACAGTAATGAAATAGAATTGAACCGATAATATATGATATGTTGGCTAAATGCGATAACCATCAAGCTATTATATTTCGACAATTGAGAATAAGAAAAATGATCGTTGGAATAATCGGTAGAAACACTTTTCGGATATTCCTGTGGGCTTTGCCGCTTCACTTGTGACAGCAGCGTCAGTAGAACAATTTTTTTAGACATTCCCGTGAGATTTACTGCTTCAAAGAAGCAAAACCTGTGAGTCTTGCCGCTGTTATGGTCATAACAAGATCAATAAAAAAACTGTTAATGATAAGAACGAAGAAAAGATTTGGCAGAAGGAACCAAAGACTGGAAGTCTTGCAGCGTTTTGAGCGATTCTTCTGAGGAGACATTCCGCCGCTTAAAAGAAATATAGGTTAGACCTTTGGAATTAAGTATGCAACAAATGTAATCCGTTATACTTTCATAAATACATACATACGTACGCACGTACATACAGGCATACAAACACGCACACCAGTACACACACTCGTAACTATCTATCTATCTATCCATCTGTCTATGTATGTATCTATGTATCTCTCCATGTATGTATGTATGTATGTATGTATGTATGTATCTATCTGTGTATGTATGTATGTAGCTGTCTATGTATGTATATATGGGAGAATGTACGAAAAAACAACAGACGAGGACAGGTGGTGTAAATAACAAAAGGATGTATTAGTATGACGCTCAGGAATACGGAAAGTCTTTGACGTTTCGAGCTACGCTCTTCAACAGAAAGAATACGGAGACAAGGAGGAAAAAAACGGAGAAAAAAAATTGAATAGTGTTCAGTCAACGGTCAATCATAATAATGGCTAATAATGGCTGACCGGAAGTTAGAAATTCTTTTTTTCAGGAGAGCTAAGAAAAGGGGGAGATAACAAACGGTGATCGAAGAACGTGTGTGGGAGATAGAATGCTGGTGCTCTTGACGTATGTAGTGTGAAATGGGGAGGGGAGAAAGGAGTTGGTCAGTTGTAGTGTGTGCGTGGTGTGATGCGAGGGTATTGGTGTGATGTGATGGTGTTGGGAAGTGGGGAAGGCATAGGTGGAGTGTGGGTTAGGCTGAGGGTGGGGTGGAGGTAGGGGTGGGTGGTGGGATGAGCTTATGAGGGGGGTGTCGACGATGAAGGGGGAAGAGGAAGGTGGATGTAAGAGAGGGGGGAGGGTGGGTATGGGAGGGGAGAGAAAGAGAGGAGAGAGTGTGGGTATAAGAGAGGAGAGAGTGTGGGTATAAGAGAGGAGAGAGTGTGGGTATAAGAGAGGAGAGAGTGTGGGTATAAGAGAGGAGAGAGTGTGGGTATAAGAGAGGGAAGGTGGATGTTAGACAGGGGGAAGGCGGGTATGTGGAGAGAAAGAGAGGAAGAGAAAGAGTGAGAGAGAGTGAGAGAGAGGGAAAGAGAGAAGAGAGTGAGAGAGTAAGGGTGAGAAAGTAAGAGTGAGAGAGAGGGAAAGAGAGAAGAGAGAAAGGGTGAGAGAGTAAGAGTGTAGAGAGTAAGAGTGAGAGAGGGAGGAGTACGAGAGAAGAGAGTGAGAGAGGGAGGAGTACGAGAGAAGAGAGTGAGAGAGAGTAAGAGAGAGGAGAGAAAGAGTAGGGGTGGTAGGAGGGAGGGTGGGGGAGAGAGAGGCAGGAGGAGGGGGTTAGATGAAGAGGGGAGGGGAGTTGAGCCCATGTGTCGCAAAGGAGCGAAGAGAGAAGATTAATCCCTGTTCACGGCGCAAACGGGTGCCCGGATAGCCCCTGTGCATGGACAATCCAAACACGGACAGGTGTTGCCGCAAGGACTGGCCGGCAGAACGGAAGTGGCGCGACACCGGGGTGGCATTGCCAACGTTGATGTCTCGGAGGTGTTCCGAGAATCGGTCGGCCAGGCGGCGCCCCGTTTGTCCGATGTACAGAGAATGGCAGAGAGAGCAGGAGATACAATAGATGATGTTGGTAGAAGTGCAGGTGAAGGGTGCTGGTGAGGAGGGTGGTGTTGGAGAGGTAAGGGCAAGTGTTGCAGCGTGGGCGGGAGCAAGGGAACGAGCCAGGTTGGGAGGTTGGGTTGGGGAAGAAGCTGTAGACCAAGAGGTCCCGTAGGTTGTGGGCTCGTTTGAAGGAGGGGAGGGGTCGATTAGGGAAGATGTGGGAGGTGGAGGGGTCGGACTGGAGGCGCCGAAAAGCTCAGAGAATGGAGCGTTGGAGGGGTAGGGTGGTGGGATGGTAGGTGAGGGGAAAAGGGAGGCGGGAAACGGCAGGGCGGGTTCGGGGGGAAAGAGCAGATGCACGGTCCACAGAACGTGCTCTGGCAAGGGCGGTGTGGATGGTGGTGGGCGGATATCCACGCAGGCTAAAGTGGCGAGCCATGAGTTGAGACTGAGTCTCAAAGTCATGGCTGTCGCTACAAAGTCTGCGTAGACGGAGGAATTGGGAATAGGGGATGGAAAGTTTTGTGTGTCTAGGGTGGGAGGAAGAGAAGTTGAGATAGGAGTGTGAGTCTGTGTGTTTGTAGTGGATGGAGGTGCTAAGGGCGGAGTAGCGGATGCTGACCGAAATGTCGGGAAAGGGGACAGAGGTGTCAGAGATAGTACAGGTGAAGTGGAGGGCAGGATGGAAAGATTGAACGAAAGAGAGGAACGTGTCAAGATGTTCGCGGGAGAGTGAGGTGGCACCGATACTGTCGTCGATATACCGACCGTATAGTTCGGGAGTAGGACTAGTGAAACTGGAGAATATTTGGGCCTCAACATAACCAACGAAGAGGTTCGCGTAGTTGGAGCCCATTCTCTTCCCCATTGCCACTCCTGAGTTCAGCTGGTAGATATCTCCCGCGAACGAGAAGCAGTTGAGAGATAGGACAAGTTCGGCCAGACGAATGAGTGTGGAGGTGTCGGGTTGTGGGTTGGGGCGTTGGTCCAGGAAAAACTTCAGGGCACGCAGCCCCTCGTCGTGGGGGATCACCGTATAGAGGCTCTGAATGTCTAGAGTGAAGAGAAGCTTAGAAGGGTCGGGAGGGAAAGAGAAAGAGTTGAATAGACGAAGCACGTGGTTAGTGTCATGAATGTGGGAAGGGAGAGAAGCCACTAGGGGGGGGGGCGAGGACACGGTCTAGGTATTTTGAGATAAGCTCGGTAGGGCAGTTGCAGGCGGAGACGATGGGGCGGCCAGGGTTGTTCGGTTTATGGATCTTGGGGAGGAAGTAAATGGTGGGGGTGCGTGGGGTGCGAACAATAAGGTTGGAGGCGGTGGCGGGGAGACGGGAGGAGAGGATGAGGTCATGGATAGTGGAGGACACAGTCTGTTGGTAGCTGGGCGTGGGGTCGGAGGGCAGAGGGCGGTAGAATGAGGTATCTCGAAGTTGGCGGAGAGCCTCGGCCTTGTAGAGGACCGCGCGCCATACCACCACGGCTCCACCCTTATCAGCCGGTTTTATGATGATGTCCGCGCGGCGTCGGAGGGATCGAAGGGCCGAGAGTTCGACTGGGGAGATGTTGAGTCGAGAGGGACGCCTGGAAAAGTTAAACCGGTCCACAGCGCGTTGGCAGGCGCCCGCGAAAAGATCAACTGCTTGGAACTGGCCAGGAGCAGGCGTCCACTGGGATGGTCGTCGGCCCAGGTCAGTGAAGCAGTCCTCGTTGGGTGCGGGTGGTGTGTTATGGAAAAGCGCACCCAACCTAACGCGGCGCACAAAGCTGTGGACATCGGCACGGGTTTGAAATTCCTTGCAGGATGGAGTGAGTGGGATGAAGCGCAGACCCCCATTGAGGATGGAGCGCTCCGCCTCAGAGAGAGGAAGATCTGGGGGAATGGTAACAACAGACTGAAGTGGAGAAGGGGTGGGTGGAATAAAAGTAGGAGGGGATGAAGTAGGGTTAGGAGGGGCGGTCGGGATGGCGGAGGGCTGGGAGGGACGGGTGGAGTGTGTGTGGGAAAGCACACCAGGGAGGGAGAAGGGTGGTGGAGGGGTTGGCGTAGTGGCATCGGGTGTAGAGGAATAGAGGAGTGAGTGAAGTTTGCGGAGCTTAGTGTCGGTAAGAAATGCATGAAAGAGATGATTAAGTTGAATGATAAAGCGCAATGTATTGTGAGCATGGGAGGGTGACAGAGAGGAGAATAATATGGAAAAGGCTGGTGGAGAAGGCGGTCGATAGTGTGGATTTTAGAGAGATTGGAGCGAATGGTGGCCCGCATAAGGCGGTAGGATGTGGTGCGGAGTATGGGTAGAATGGTGGTAGAAGAGTGGAGAGTGGAAATGGAGGCGGAAACCCTTAGGGATGAGGCGGTGATGTAAGCAGCGACTGAAAAACCTAATATGACTAGAGAAACGAGTTTTCTTGAATATGAGTAAGGAGAGTCGTATAGTAGGTTGAAAGTATTGAGAGGGAAGTGTGCGGAGGTATAGTTTTAGGCGGTTGTGGAGAGTAAGT
Source organism: Octopus bimaculoides (assembly GCF_046866305.1). Classification (NCBI taxonomy): domain Eukaryota; kingdom Metazoa; phylum Mollusca; class Cephalopoda; order Octopoda; family Octopodidae; genus Octopus; species Octopus bimaculoides. Next base: position 2,208,832 of record NC_142950.1, on the reverse strand, counting down.
TGGAAAGATTTGTAGTCAGGCATGATGGAACGAGAGAGAAACGAAAATTAGACGTGGGAAGGAGAATTACAAAAGGTGTGGTGGAAAAAAACAAGCGTGATGAGAAAATTGGACGTGGAAAAAAATTTTTTTAAACAGGTGTGGGGGGGAAAAAAATAAAGGCATGAGGAGAAAAAACGAAAAAAGGGGTTGTGAGAAGAAAATATATAGCGAGGTGGGAGAAAAAACAAAGCAAAAAGGAAGATGGGACAATAGGGAGAAAATGGGGTGACAGGGAGAGAAGAAACGAGAGGAGAAAAGAAATGGAGGTAGAAGAATACAAAGTAATAAGTGCAGATTAGAGAAATGCAGATTAGAGAAAACAGATTAGGAACATTCAGAGTACGAAGAGACGGTAGGTGAAGGAAAGTGAAAGAAAAAATAAAGATGATAAAGGTAATAAAGGTTTACAAAAGTGGAAAAGTTCAAAAGTTTTTCAGACGTCGTGGTATATTGAGGCGATTTCCAATCAGAAGATGGGTCCAGTGTAATCCGTGGGTAGGAGATGTGCAGCCGGAGGGTGTAAAGTTCGGAATCAAACAGTCCAGAAAGAGTAGATCCAGAAGGAAAGAAAGTAGAATCCAGAAGTTTGTGTGTGATGAAAGGAGACAGGATTAGCTGGTGCGACCACGTGAGCGTGTATTATATGTGGGAGAATGTACGAAAAAACAACAACAGACGAGGACAGGTGGTGTAAATAACAAAAGGATGTATTAGTATGACGCTCAGGAATACGGAAAGTCTTTGACGTTTCGAGCTACGCTCTTCAACAGAAAGAATACGGAGACAAGGAGAAAAACACGGAGAAAAAAATTGAATAGTGTTCAGTCAACGGTCAATCATAATAATGGCTAATAATGGCTGACCGGAAGTTAGAAATTCTTTTTTCAGGAGAGCTAAGAAAAGGGGGGAGATAACAAACGGTGATCGAAGAACGATGGGCTGTGTGTGGGAGATAGAATGCTGGTGATCTTGACGTATGTAGTGTGAAAATGAGGAGGGGAGAAAGCAGTTGGTCAGTTGTAGTGTGTGCGTGGTGTGATGCGAGGGTATTGGTGTGATGTGATGGTGTTGGGAGGTGGGGAAGGTATGGGTGGAGTGTGGGTTAGGCTGAGGGTGGGGTAGAGGTATGGGTGGGGTATGTGGGTAGGGGTGGGTGGTGGGTGTAAGGAATTGGATGGGGTGGAGTGGAAAGGTGGAGGAGTGTGTTGGGGTGTGGTGGGATGAGCTTATGAGGGGGTGTTGACCATGAAGGGGGAAGGGGAAGGTGGATGTAAGAGAGTGGGAGGGTGGGTATGGGAGGGGAGAGAAAGAGGAAGAGAGAAGAGAGTGTGGGTATAAGAGAGGGAAGGTGGATGTGAGAGAGGGGAAAGGTGGGTATGGGGGGAGAAAAAGAGGAAGAGAAAGAGAGTGAGAGAGAAGAGAGTGAGAGAGAGGGAAAGAGAGAAGAGAGTGAGAGAGTAAGGGTGAGAGAGTAAGAGAGTAAGAGTGTAGAGAGTAAGAGTGTAGAGAGTAAGAGTGAGAGAGAGGGAATGAGAGAAGAGAGTGAGAGTGAGAGAGAAAAGGTGAGAGAGTAAGAGTGTAGAGAGTAAGAGTGAGAGAGGGAGGAGTACGAGAGAAGAGAGTGAGAGAGTAAGAGAGAGAAGAGAAAGAGTAGGGGTGGTAGGAGGGAGGGTGGGGGAGAGAGAGGCAGGAGGAGGGGGTTAGATGAAGAGTGGAGGGGAGTTGAGCCCATGTGGAGCAAAGGAGCAAAGAGAGAAGATTAATCCCTGTTCACGGCGCAAACGGGTGCCCGGATAGCCCCTGTGCATGGACAATCCAAACACGGACAGGTGTTGCTGCAAGGACTGGCCGGCAGAACGGAAGTGGCGTGACACCGGGGTGTCATTGCCAACGTTGATGTCTCGGAGGTGTTCCGAGAATCGGTCGGCCAGGCGGCGCCCCGTTTGTCCGATGTACAGAGAATGGCAGAGAGAGCAGGAGATACAATAGATGATGTTGGTAGAAGTGGAGGTGAAGGGTGCTGGTGAGGAGAGTGGTGTTTGAGAGGTAAGGGCAAGTGCGGCAGCGTGGGCGGGAGCAAGGGAACGAGCCAGGTTGGGAGGTTGGGTTGGGGAAGAAGCTGTGGACCAAGAGGTCCCGTAGGTTGTGGGCTCGTTTGAAGGGGGGGAGGGGTCGATTAGGGAAGATGTGGGAGGTGGAGGGGTCGGACTGGAGGCGCCGAAAAGCTCGGAGAATGGAGCGT